>NW_028270180.1:103289682-103460088 GCF_037043375.1 Chiloscyllium plagiosum
GCTACTTTTTTTCTCGTAATTAGATACAATATTAATTTGCAGTTTTACTTTATTTTGTTTTGAATTTTTAGAGAGGTGCAGTAATCCACACGGTAACTATAACAACTAAATGTCGAATGACAGATAGATGAAAATTATTACACACACAGGACTAATTAATAGACTCTATTAACTTCAAGGTCAAAACAGGGAATTATTTTTTACACGAATGATATGGTGAGATTATCCGTAGTGCAATCACTTTTTGTCCATTTCTTTTTGTTGCAGTTTATTCCCCAGGTCTTTCTGTGCTACTGGTATGAAATTGAAAAGGCACCCAACCTCCATTTTAAACTAAATGATAATAAAAAAAACAGCGTTTATATAAAATGTAACATGATTTATGAAACCATCCCTCTAGGCTTATACATATTCACAGCCATGTAGAGTTATATAGGGAGAGGCTGAATGATTTGGGGCTGATTTCCCTGGAGCGTTGGAGGCTGAGGGGTGACTTTATAAAGGTTTATAAAATCATCAGAGGCATTGATACAGTGAATAGACAAGGTCTTTTTCCCTGGGATGGGTGGAGTCTCATTAAACCTCGTGAGTATAGGTTTAGAGTGAGAGGGGAAAAAGTTGAAAGTACCTAAGGAGTAACTTTTTCATGCAGGGGATGGTGTGTATGGAATGAACTGCCACAGGAAGCAGTGGAGGCTGGTGCAATTTCAACATTTAAAAGGCATCTGAGTGTGCAGACGAATAGGAGGGTTTCGAGGGATATGGGCCAAGTACTGGCAAATGAGACTAGATTGGTTTAGGATATTTGGTCAGCATGGGCAAGTGAGACTGAAAGATCTCTTTCAAAGTTGTACATCTCTATGACGCGATGATCTACCCCTTTGCTCTTAATGTCCTAGTCGAATCTCTTTGGATTATCTCTAACATTATCTCCCAAGGTTATCTCATTTTCCTTTCTTGCCCTCCTCATTTCCCTCTTTACAATGTCCTTGCACCTCTTGTACTCTTCGGGATTCACTTGATCTCATTTCTCTATATCTAATATACGATTCATTCTTAATCTGATCCAGAGCCTCAATATCTTTATTCCTCCAGTGTTCCCTCCTCTTACCAGCCTTATCTTCACAGTAACAGGAACATCACGCTGCCGAACTCTCGTTATCTCACTTCTGAAAGCCTCACTCTTGCCGGCCGTCCCATGAGCTGCAAACTGTCTACTCCAATCAACCCTTGAAAGTTTTTGTCTCATACTATCAAAATTTGCCTTCGTCCAATTAAGAACTTTAACTTATATATAATGCCAATCCTTTCCATAAATATTTTACAACTAATCGAATTATGACCCCGGTCCCAAAAAGCTCCCCTTCTAATAATTCAGTCACTTGCCCTGCCTTTATCACAAGAGTAGGTCAGGTTTGCTCCTTCTGTGATAGTTACATCTGCATATTAATGAAGAAAATTGACATTAGCACTTACCAAATTCCTCACCATCCAAGCTCTTAAGACCATGGCTGTCCCACTTTATGTTTGGAAGGTTAAAATTTGCTATTATTCCAATCCTATTATTCTCACGTATAAATAAGATCTTTCGACATATTTTCTACGCAATTTCACTCTGACTACTGGGGGGACTATTACAATCGCATCAAAATAATCATGCTTTTCTTATTTCTGAGTTCCATCCACATAGCTTCACTAGACCATCCCTCAGAAATACCTTGTGTTAGAACAGTAGTAATGTCTCACCACAAGAAAAATTGACTCCAATCTCCTTCTAGCTCTTCCTACTTCTGCCGTACCTTTGATGATGGGAGGGACTTTGAACATAAATTATTCAATTTACTGGTGTTGGTTAGTAGCTGAAAATAAAGATACTATGGGTGACTTGGGTGATGGGAAATAAAAGGTTACATTGTATGGAAGGAAAATTCTGGATAGAAACAAGAATTTTAAAAAACGAACTCCATTCAGTGTTTGGAGTCCTTGTTGGTTCAACCTGTGCTTTGGTCTATAATACAAAATTACAGAAAAATATTAATAGCAATTTAAAATAAAATGTTAGGATATTAGAAGAACAGCTAAGAGCTTCAAAGCTTGACAGACGGCTTGTGGGAAAGGACATGGAAAGCAGCAGGGTTTCCAGAACTTCTCATCTCTGCCTTCCCTGATCGAAATCAATCTGTGATTTATAATTGTTGAGGATTGTTATTCATTAATATCGGTGTGTCAGATAGATCTCAGTCTCAGGGAGGTATGACGTGCTTCTTTGTTTTGCGATGAACTCAGGGAAACATACAATAGTAAGGGGGTAAACCCAAAGGGGTGCAGGAGCAGAGGATCCCCCGTGTGTATGTGCACAAATCAGGGAATGTACCATGACACGTGGACAGAAGAGCAAATAAACCCTACTTCATCACCCTACGCTGTAGAGAACAAACACAAAGCAATTATGTTAAACTGAAATAAAAAGTCTCTTGTCTCACCTGGAATGTTGCATCTAGTTTCAGGTGCCATGTTTTTGAAAAAAATGCAAAGTTATGAGATTGGGTGCGTGACTGATTCACAACACTATTCCCGGGATGATACACCTCACCAACTCTGAGAAATTGAGAATGTTCCCCTCTGCTGATAGTTTCCAGACTCTGTGACCAGTTGCTGTGATTGGTTCTCAATTCCGTCTTGCGTCATATAGATCTCAGTGGCTGAATATATCAAGTACTCATGAGCTGTGCCTTGCCTGATCACAGCGCCCTCTGATTTATTATTTTTGAGGGTTGCTGTTCAGTAATATCCCTGTATCAGACAGATCTCAGTCTCATTCCCTGGGATTTGACAGGTATGGTGTGTCAAGTAGATCCCAGGAATTGCGCTCCATGAGATTTATGTGTGAGAAAAACTCCAGTTCTGAGAATCCGCCCTTGGATTGTGCACGTGTTGTGTCTGAATACCTGACTGAACGTTGACATTTTTGGCTGATGAATGTTTCGTTGGGCGCTTTAGGTGGCGATTTCTGCATTACTAACCCATGCTGCCCTGACATTGGGAGTACTTTTAGTTTAGACAGTGTAGAGTAAACTTTCAAACTCCGTTGTCTGCCTTTTTTCGGCTTCTGGTGGAACCTATAAAATTATCATGAGGTGACCCGAGGCCGTGACCCTTGGTGCATAAGCGGAAATGTTCTCTCATCATTCTGCCTCTGGAGTGTTCTATCAGGCATATCGTGTGAAAGATGTATTTACATTAGTGGGCTGCATGGTAGCGCAGCATTAAACTAAATGACTGGATAAAATACAATCAAACAGAACAAGGAAAGTATTTGGCTGGGAAAGGAGTACGATGTGGGTAAATGTATTATTTACTGACTGGCCTTGAAGAAAGAATTAAGCAAACTCAAGATTAGTGCATATTCATTCGAGATTTATTAACCATTTCAGAAAGCATTTTTATCCAAAAGATTGATGTAATAGCTAACAGAAGTGAATATAATGGCTGGATGCCACATTGAGACGAGAACACATGCGCTGTGAGCTGGGAATTTTCTGTACATCAGTAACAGTCACAAGAAAGGCAATACAAAGGCTCATCAGAAAGGGTAGGCAACCATTCTGAGTAAGGAACAAATAAAAACAAAACAAACGGGCTTCAAACAACTGGGAAGCTACAAATTCTTCCAACCACAACCATCTCAAAGATATCAAAGTAAAAAGGAAAATCCATCAATAATTGTCTCAGTTACACGCTGATAAACTGAAGTCATCTCACTGTTAGAGTCAGCAACAGGACAGATTGGAGATTGGGAATTCAGAGACCTTGATAAGCAGATCAGGAAAATCAAAGGGGTCCACAACTCATTCACTTAACCTGGAAAAGAGAGAGAAAGCAATGACGCAGATGTTTATGATCAGGGACTTTCAGATTTAATGTTTATTCAATGTCACACTTCGAGATTTCACAAAACATATTGGGCTGCTTGGCGTGAGAAAGATGTGATTATTCTCACCTTCACCAGAGTGACAGCAGCGCTGTAGAAAATACTCAGGAAGAACAAGGTGATGAACGTGGAAGCAGTTGTCCAGATGTTGCTGTTATCATCCTCATAGTCTTCAATCCAAGTGCGATCTATTGAATCTATGAATATAAAGCCGAGAGAACGCATTTAGATTGTTTATTGATCCAGATCGATCTATCTGCATCCAAGTCATGTAATTGGAGACCATTACATCTTCATAAAGCAGTCAGGGATTTCTCAAGTGTGACTCTTATCTGTATCTATTAGTGCATTATTGACTCAGCAAGAAATTACAAATACTAAGTGCACATGTTCTTTCTTCATTGTCCATGTCAGAATGTTTTAAATTATTTTTCTTTTCATCTATTATTTAAGGATATTATTATTTGAGGAATGCTTATTACGAATGATGATTTTAATTATATCATTATATTTTAAATATAGGCTGTGACAGCACTTTAGTTGAAAATTGTGGCCAGCACTGAATAAAAGTTCAAATGTGATTCTCATCTTTTGTATTGGTGACCAATTGCTTAGCAAATCATGCATATAAGTGACATCACAGTCAGGACATTGCTTCATATTTTTGTTTGAAGGATCTGTATATTTAGGAATATGTTTTTGTACGTGTGTCCCTTAATTTATTTGATCTACTGCTTGGTGTGTTTGGTTTTCCTTTAATGTTTGTGTATGTGGTTATAAGAGTCTCTTACTTCATTCTTGCCCATGTTGGAGTCTGTGCATGAATAAACATATTCCTGTTCCTTTACTGCTGGTGTGCTCATGTGTTTGTGCACCTAAATTTTGGTCTTTTCACATTGTATAAGCATCATCATGCTAATATGCCACTTCGTTGCTGCCTATGCTTATCTTGTAATGTCTTTGTGAGTGTTCACTTTTCATTAGTGCTATCTAAAATGTGTGCTTATGTGTCTGTTTCAGATCCTACCTACACTAGATTATTTCATGTTTATGCTTAATAAATGTTAGCATGCAATGTTATGTTTTGATGGATGTTTATATTTATATGATGATGTCTGCTTGTGTGGCAATCTTTCCCAAACCATCTCCTGATCAGCTTGTTTGTGCTATTGTTTGTGGATACTTGCTGATCCTTGTGCCCATTATCCTTATTTAATAAACGTCCTCTCCATTTGTTGACCTCTGCACTTGTGTGTCTGCATGTGAGACTCTGAATTTGTGTGTGCGTGTGATATTGTATACATGCTGATCAATGTGGTTTAATAATAACTAATTAAGCTGCCTCTGTCATCATATGTTTGTGATTCTGAAAATGGGAAAATAATGATATTAATGTTTATCTCTGTGCACCTACGTGCCTGTGTGAGTTGACATGTGGGAGGACATTTTTCAGATTTTGTATCTGTGTGTTCATGTGTGTATGTCTGCACGCATTGTGCTGTATGAATGTATATGTATTCATGCCCATTTGTGTGTTACCGTGTGTCGATATTTCTCATGGTTATGTGTGAGTACTCCTGTTCATTTGTGCAAATGATTTTCTTTTGGTATATGTGAGTTTTTGTATGAGCTTAGGTGGGTGTTCAAGTACCACTTGTATGTGTGGCTCTGTGCGAGTATGCGTGTGTGACATCTTATCTATATGCACATTTGAGTGTGCACATAAATATGTGTCTTTAGGTGAGAGCCCGTATATGTTATTACGTGTGCATCTCTCTGTATCTGTTCTTATACCAGACTGCAATTTTTATTATTCTAATATATTGTTCTAATTTAATGCATTGCCCATAATTAGATTTTGACCTTGGTGTTGCAGGAAACATTTCCCATAGTTGTGCAGAGATAAGCGTTTTATGAGCAACTCCTCTGTTGCAGTGATAGAACTTCTGTCTCTGAGAGAAAAGGCGTGAGTTCAAATCCCCACTGCCCCAGAGATAACATTTCTAAATATGTTTATTAGAAAATGTCGACTTGTGTTCTGTATGTGAAACAAAATGATATCAGGTATTCGAATACCAGAATTGATCCCATGTCTTCCAGAAAACTGAGACAAAACTATGGAATTCAAACTGGGATGATGCAAACACCAGTTTTGGATTATGGGAATCAATGTTAATCATTTGTTAACAGAGCCAAGCGTGTCTAACATGCTTCAAAGGTATTGTTTTGCATGGAAATGTTAAATCTTTGGACAGTAAGCAAGAAGTTGACTGTCCCTGTTAGCAACTGGGTTACATTACAGAGGACATGCACCATGAAAACTCTGCACAGGGAGCAAGAGGACAGACCATTCATCGTTCCCCTCCCCTCTGCTCCACAACAACTTATCTGTTGATTCTCTTTGGTGTGAAAGTGAAGATACGTTCTGTCAACTCATGCGCTGGCGCAAGATCCCTGGCAGTTCCCCAGAAACAAAGGTTACATTCAAACTGCTCTGCACTCTTTACGATTGGTATGTTCCAATCAAATTTAATTTTAAAGTGTCTTAAATTTACATTTCCAATTGGTGCAATTTGGCAGTTTAAAACTGACATGAATTTTGTAAGAATGTCCAATTGGGGGAATCAAAAACACCAAGTTCAAAACTCGTGCCCTACCTTTGACATAAGATGGACATTGTCAGATTTTGTCACAGAGGGATTTAGGATGGATAACATCCTTGGCGGAATCCTGCAATGAGTGAGCTTTACTCTATCTCTGACCCAGGGTGTATCTGAGCAGAGAACATTAACTGCACAATACACTCGTTCTAGACCTGTTAATAATCCACTTTAACTACACAGATGCAATGTAAGTCAGAGTGAGAAACAACTAATTCAGTATTTAACTCACAACTGGAGGAAAAAAAAACACTTCATTACTTCTGTTGAATTATTAAATGCAACTTTGAGATTTTTATTGACATGAATTAACAGTGTCCATCAGTGCAAGTGAAATGTTTACAAAACTCGGTTTACCGCTGGATTTATCGACTGTTCTGTTGATGATCTTCAATGGAATCGCTTCATGTCCCACCACACAGGAGTAAGAAGCACCGCTGGCCCACTCCTCCGCTGCAATGGATAACAGGCTGTACATGAAGAAGGAGGTGTTGTCACTCTCCGCCATCACCTCAGTGTTCTTGTAGTTACTGGGATTCACCGGCTTGTCATTGTTTGTCCACTTGACGAAGATCTCTCAGGGGGAGAAACCTCTCATTAAACAGGTCAGGGAGAGAAACCTCTGTGCGGAGATTTCTTCTGTTAGTGGCAGGAGGACTAATCACTGCAGAATATTTGAGACAAATATAAATCAACCAAAAAAATCCTGAACCGATATCACAATTTCGCTAAATATTAAAATACGCCATGTTTAATTTGGGATTTATTTACTTTCGTTTTCTAAAGGAGCAGAATGGTACACATACTGTTCATTAAAAAAAGGAAAGTTTAATGTGAATGTTGCCTCCATGTTTCCAGCCCACAACGAGGACATTCTGGCCATTTGTCATTGCTGATGGTGGCGTCCCATCCCAGGCTTCTTCCCACCTTATCTGACTTAATCAGAATACAATATCCTTTGGTCCATCTTTTTTCTTAATCAGCTACTTAGCTATCCTGCCTTCAGATGCATCATTAATGCCCCCAACGGTGTTGGTTCATTACCAATCAAAGCCTGCCATTGATGTAACTGGATCTGGATTACACATGGGATCATTTGTGCTTTAATCTCATCGCTCACCTTTCTCCTTGTGGATGGAGTCTCTCAGCGGAGTCGGTAGATTCTGATGGTACACCACACATTCAAAAGTAACGCCACTCATCCAGGCTTCAGTAGAAATGTCTAATTTGCTGATCACGCTGTCGGGATTCTGTCCAGGCTGCTCAGCAATCTCTGATTTCAGAGGCTTCTTTTCTTGTTTCCAGGTCACGTTGACTCCAGAAGGGAGATTGGACACAATGCAGGTTAACGTCACCGTCGCCTCCAGTAAGACTTGTTCTACTGCCGGTGGGAGGATTTTAACGGTGTTAGGGTGGCACTCGGTATCTTCTATGAAACAAAAATCAAAGTCAATGAAAAATGCCCCTTTCTGATACAAACAGCCAATCTTCAGATTACTCCTTCACAGAGTGAAGACACCACCTTCAAAATGGCAACTCCAACTATTCTGAAACGATGCTTACTATTGTTGATGTATTTTGATCTGTGAAACATTTGTGATTATCTATAACAAACCCTGTGTAATTATTCTGAAAGAACACTGGCTTTGTAACAAGTGAAACCTGTGAAAAAAGTAAAATCATCGAAGATACCATCATGTAACCCATGGAATTATCTTTCTTTTGGAGTTTGTCTCTCACTTAAGACCATCCATTGATACTTGTGACAAGAGTAATCTGAATATAATGAGTTCATTTCCATGTTTATAACCTTTAGGTGCAAGTGCTGCTGGTCACACTGACTGCCAAATCACATCCCAAATTTTGGACAGATTATAATAAATAATAATTATTCTCTTTACAGAGTTCTAAAGTGTTACAGAAGCAGTGAACAGCCATGGAAATTCTGTTCATTATATTTAACATGATTAAAAATACTTTGCGTTATTGGTGTGATGTCATTCTCTAATTTATGTCATTGTTCCTCGTGGGCTGTGTTTGGAATAGATCTGAAAACAAGACATTGAGTACAGCATTGGATATCGAGAAGGACACCCATCTCCTTAAGTCTTTCCCTCCATTCAGTTAGTTCATAACTGGTCTTATTTACCAAGCTGCATTTTTAAAATTTCTTCATAGAGCAGGAGAGAAAAAAAACAAACAAAAGCGTCTTAAATTAATCTACAAACGCGATGGAAATGTCACTAATTTTATAGACATCCACTACTCACTGTGTAAACATCGCCACCCCAAACAGGCTAAATCAGCCCTGTCTCGAGTTCCTAGTTCATTCATCCCTATTGTAGCATTCCCACCAGAATTTATTCTCCTGCCTCATCCACTAATTACAGAGAGCATCTTAAAGAAGCTCAGTGAGATCACATTTATCCCAGTTCATCAAATGTGATAGCCACTTGGTCTGTGGTCTGATCCCATAAATGAAGTTAAAGAGCTCAGTACCAGATAAAAATCGATGTCGTACAATGTCCAACCAACAGGTCATTCCTGAGCAGGGAATGAAGCATTGAACGCATTTTGATTTATTTTCAAGTAAGGATCACTGCATATGATAACCACGTCAATTTGATAGAGCATCAGAATAAGGCTGTTCGGCCAATCCAGAGTTTAGATCAGAATGATGCTGGAAAAGCGCAGCAGGTCAGGTAGCATCCGACGAGCAGGAAAATCGACATTTCAGGCTAAAGCCATTCTCCTGCCTTCTCCCCGTACTAAACAAGAGCCGATCTATCTCTGGCTTGAGTACACACAATGGCCTGGTCTCCACAGTCCTCTGCAGCAACATGTTCCACAGACTCATCACCCTCTGGCTGAAGAAACCCTCCCCATCTCAGTTCTAAACTGTGCCCCTTTGATCCTGAGACTGCCCTTGGGTCCTAGTCTCGCCTACCAGTCAAAGCATCTATTCCACATTCACTCGACCTCAGTCTCTCAGTATTTTCTATGTTTCAATCAGATATCTCTCCAATATCCCCCTTCACCCCAAACTTATCCTTGAAGCAGCTACCAGGCAAGCATTCAGCACTCTGAATGCCTCTCCCAGCATGGTCAGGCAACAAACTATTTAACAAAGCCCACTGTCTATATATCTATCTTCAACAGAGAGGAAACATGCTTTTCTGACTTGCCTAAAGGTTGAATTATGAGCAATGTTAATGTAACACTCAAACAGAAATGAGATACGTGGCATGTTGGGAAACGAGAAGCTGTACCGTGCTGTTTACTATGCCTGATAAATAAATGTGTTTGATTCACATCAGAGTTCAGAGTGATTTGTAGCTCTCTCAGTGTGTGTCTCTTACACTGGAGTGCGGTGATGTTTTTACTTTGAGTGTTCTCTCCATGAGTGACCTGGCAGGTATAGACCGCACTGTTGTACCATTCACCATAAGGGACCATCAGCCGACTCGTCAACGAGAAGTTCCCGTTCGCCTCACACACGGGAGACGTGAAGAAGCCAGAATCCAAGGGTCGGCCATTTTTCAACCAACTCACGGAGATTGACTTCGGACGGAACTCGATGATTGAACAGACGACGGTTGCAAACTTGCTGCTTGCGATTTCTTCACTGGAGCTCACAGTTAGGAGAAGGGTTGGTGGGAGAGGATCTGGACCTTTCATAACAAATACAATCAGTTCTCATATATCAAGGTTTCTTGTGGTTAATGTATACAAGAATCATAATTGTGCAGAGTGCTGGAGAAGCTGGGATCCACATAGAAAGATCAGCAGGACAATGTGAAAGGCTAAACTTAGAGGACACAGCAAGGGAGTCAAGGAGGCACAGAAACTATAGGCCGGTAACATCAGAAGGGAGATAGCAACGTTGGATGGTATTCGTTTTAATGACAGAGTCTGATGAACAAGGCAGACGAATTACTGGCATAAATGAAGAAATGATATCGTTGCTATCACGGAAACATATTGAGAGCCGGGCAGGAGTGGCTATTCAATATTCCAGGATTTAGTGCCTTCAGACGAGACAGGGAAAGATGGAAAATGATGGGGGCGGGGGTGTGCGGTACAGAATGTTGCTTCTGTCGCAATTCTGACAAGAGTATTTTAGGCTGTAAAGAGAAATGAAATCATGGATACCTCCTTGAACAAAGGCAAATGGACAGTACTTCAAAACCAAAACACAGCAAACATAACTATTGGGAGAGCACGATAGACCTTACTATTGGTCCAAAATACCAAGTGCAAATACATGGGCAAATTTCAGAGACATGTAAATTAAATAGGGGAATGAGAAACGAGGTTTTTCACTTCCTCAGCATAGGCTTGGATATTCATTTTGTCAAAAATTTAGAGGGAGCACAATTCTGAAAATGCCTCCAGGAGAATATTTGAACAAATTATGTGTTTAATACAGAGAATTTTAATCCAGACCTTGCAAGAGAGGGGTGAACCGGAACTTAACTTTAGGGAATGAAGTCGACCCAGTGGGTAAAACATCAATGGTGGAGCACTTTGCAGACAGTGATCTTAAATCAGTTGGATTTCAGATTGTACTGCAAAGGAATAGAAATTGGCCCAGAGTTCTGAAAAGGGGAAGGACAGTTTTAGTAAGATGAGGTAATGACTTGACCAGAGTGGACTGGAAGCTGACACTTATTGGTAAATCTGAGTTAGAGCAGTGTGACACATTTAAGAAAGAGATAGGAAAATCACAGGGAGGGCATTTCCCAGGAAGCCACTGCGTGGGACCAAGAATGCAGTGGGCTCTGGACACCAAAGGGCATGGAGGGGGAGATAAAGAGAAATAAGGGAGGCTTCCGGTCTATACTGAAATCTCAAAACAATAGAAACTAATATGGAGTACAGAACGGACAAGGGGGAGTTTGAAAGACAAAGGAATTAGAAGAGCAAAAGGGACCATGAGAAAATAATAGCAGTCAACATAAAGGAAAATATTTTTAAAAGTTACAGACTCATTCATAATAAAAGAATTATTCGGGAAACAATAATGCCCATTAAGTGTTATTATTGGAGTGGAGCCGGAGGATTAGTTTGTGGTCAAAACGAATGTGTTGTGTCAGTGTTCACTAGTAAGAGTGACAATGTGGGGACAGAAATCATGGAGGGGTGTTGTGATGTACTTTCAGAAATTAGGACACATGACGTGATGTTCTGTGTTGTCTTGCTGAATGAAAAGTGGTTATATTTCCAGGGCAGATGAAAAGTATCCCAAGCGGTTGAGCGATGCAAAGGATGAAATAGTTGGGTTGCTGACAATTATTTAGAATTCCTGTCT
The DNA here is from genome assembly GCF_037043375.1 of Chiloscyllium plagiosum. Classification (NCBI taxonomy): domain Eukaryota; kingdom Metazoa; phylum Chordata; class Chondrichthyes; order Orectolobiformes; family Hemiscylliidae; genus Chiloscyllium; species Chiloscyllium plagiosum. The sequence goes on from NW_028270180.1 coordinate 103,301,585, forward strand.
GGCCACAGCAGTTGTGCCAAGTGAGTGTAGATCAGCCAACGTTGCACTGTTATGCAGGACGAAGGAAGGGATAAACAATGAAAACACAGATCTGTCAAGCTAGTCTCAGTGGTAAGGAAACTATTGAGAAGTGAAATTAGGTTTCATTTGGAAGATAAATCAACAATTGTCAGCACGGTTTTATTGAGAGGAAGTCATGTGTAACAATTTGATCTTAGTTTTCATAGAGATAACTCGATGTCCAGATGATAGCAATAATCAGAGCCAGTGGGATCCGAGTTAATTTGACAGATTGGATCTAGAACTGGCTGAGTGATGGGAGCAGGCGATAATAGTCATCGGGTGTCTGCGTGACTGGAAATCTATGTCTCCTGGTGTTCTGTAGGGATTGGTGTTGATTTCCGTGCTATTTCTCTTACATACCAATGATTGAGACTCAAATTTAGGAGGATTAACCAGTGAATTCACAGATGAAATGAAAACTGTCATGTTGGTAAGTCATGAGCATAATGGCTTTAGATTGCAGGAGGATATAAAAAGATTGGTTGTATGTGAAGAGAAAAGTTGCAAATGGAAATTAATCTGAATAAATGTAAGGTGATGTAATTCGGCAGAAGAATCTGTGTGGTATGATGTTTTGAATGGTGGAACCCTGGAAAGGCCTGAGGATCTTTGGTGCATGTACCCACCGATCCCTTATAGTACTGTGTCGTCTGGATAAAGGGGCTAAGAAAGTGGGAGGATATTTGCTTTTATTAGCCTAGACATTGACAATGAAGAGTGGTGAGATGATACTGGAACTTAATAAAACACTGGTTAGGCCATACTGAAGCGTTGTGTGCATGTTATCGAAGGAATGTGATTGCACTGAAGGCAGTATTGATGAGATTTGCCAGGGTCTTGCCTGGGTTGGAGTGTTTTAGTTATGAAACTAGTTTAGATAGACAGGGGTTTTCCTTGGAGCAGAGGAGAATTAGGGAGAAGATTATCATGATATCTAGAATTATTTTAGGCATAGACAGGGTAAACTGGATGAAACCTTTCCCCTTGATGGAGAAATCAATGCCTCAGGGGCACAGGGTGAAGGTAAGGCCAGGAGGTTCCAAGTGGATCTCAGGGGAAAACAAAATCAAACAGAGGGTGGTGTTAGCCTGGAGCTCAGCACCTATAAGTCATGTAGAGATTGAGCCCCTCATTATAAGTATGAAGTATCCTTGCAAGGGCAAGTCACACAAGGCAATGGATTGTGTGCTGGCACATGAGACTGGAATAGTTAGGTGGCTATTATTGAGAGGCGTGAATTGGATGGATCAAAGGGCCTTTTTCCTGTGCTGTATAAGGTGATTCTGTGAAAACGGTTATAAATAATGCCTTCTTCATGTTAATCACAGATGATCTGTTTATCTCAGTTCCCACAACACTTACCTGGACATGGCATTACTTTGCTCTTGTATGTCCCGCTGTGTTGAACCTCACAGTAGATTTTGCTGGGGCAATCTACCACTGACCCGGGCAGGGTTAACTGGCTGCTCAGGGTATAGGTTCCCTTCTTGTTTCTCACTGATGGGTAAGTCTTCAATCCAGTTGTGATGAGCTCCCCACCTTTCTTCCAGGTTACCTTGGTGACGTCAGGGGAATAGTCCATCGCCAAACAACCAAAGATCACAGAACCGGTGTTGTGCTCCTGACAGGAGGAGACAAGGCCATAAAGCGTGGGGGGAGATGGTGTCTCTACAATAGAATGACCAATTGAGCATGTTAGTTTCTGTTAATTTGACCTTATCAGTTACTCCAATGTGTCCTCAGCTGTAAACGTTTGCCAGTATGCTCCCGCTGAAGTCTACAGCATAACTGGAGTTTATTTTTGTTTCCTACCAGTTGCTGATCATGATCATTGGTTCCCTCTTTAGAAACATGCCCTCGACCTTGACCATTACCATATAATTTAGGAAGAAGAACATCCTGATCCCACCCCAGTAACTGTTTGAAGATCTCACCAACTGACACTTTCACTGGATTGATGTGAAGAGCAGAGAAATTTCACAAAATACAAACCAAGGAAATGCAAATTCTTTGAAATTCTACAGTGTGTGCAAACAGGCCATTTGTCCCAACAGGTCCACACCCACCCTCTGAAAAGTAACGCATCAGACCCATTCCCCTACCCTATTATGCTACAGTTAACCCTGACTAATGCACCTAAACTCCCAATCACTGAAACAACATTTGCAATTCCCCCAACTTGCACATCTTTGGAGTGTGGGAGGAAACGCACACAGACATGGGGAGAAAGTGCCAACTCCACACAGACAGTCACCCGAGGCTGGAATGGAACACGAGTCCCTAGCACTGTGAGGCAGCAGCACTAACCACGGAACCAGCGTGCTGCCTCACTAGGTGCCGTGCTGCTGGAAATACCCAACAGCTGGCAGTACCCCCGGACAGAAATCAGAGTGAATCATAGAACATAGAACATTACAGCGCAGTACAGGCCCTTCGGCCCTCGATGTTGCGCTGCCCTGTCATACTAATCTGAAGCCCATCCCACCTACGCTATCCCATGTACGTCCATATGTTAGCCCAATGATGACTTAAATGTACTTAAACTTGCCGAATCTACTACTGTTGCAGGCAAAGCATTCCATACCATTATTACTCAATGAGTAAAGAAACTACCTCTGACATCTGTCTTATACCTATCTCCCCTCACTTTAAAGTTGTGTCCCCTCGTGTTTGCCGTCCCCATACTTGGAAATCAGGCCCAGTGAGCCTTCCTCACTTATCAATGCAAGGCAGAATGTTCTCTCTGGGAGGGAGGTCACTGCAGCAGCAGCACAGGCAGGAGCTGAGCACTGGGACTAGGAGGATGGCTGTCACGGCTGAACTCATGCCAATTGTCTGGAAGTTGAAACATCTCATTTACAATTATCTGAATTTTGGAGGCCTCTGAAAAATGGAGGACCATTAAGGTTCAGAGACTTTGGAGTGTTACAGCTGAGTATTTACATAAATATGATTTGAGAAATGAACAAGTAATCTTTAACTTTAATAACTATCAAACTGACACACAGTTCACCACCAAACCTCATGTCTCAGACTAACCACTGCACTTACTCTGCCTAGACCTAAATTTCCACTCACATTGACAAACCCTACCCTGCTATACACCCATTCATGCCCGGAACACACAACCCCTATCACACGAAACACATCCAAGGCAATCCATATTGGTAGTGTAGCTGAGCAGAGAGATCTCGGTGTCCATGTACATAGATCCCTAAAAGTTGCCAGCCAGTTTGATAGAGTTGTTAAGAAGGCATACTTTGTGTTGGCTTTCATCGATAGAGGGAATGAGTTTCAGAACCACGAGGTTAGGCTGCGGCTGTACAAAACTCTGGTGTGGCTGCACTTGGGAGTATTGTGTACTGTTCTGGTCACCACATTATAGAAAGAATGTGGAAGCTTTGGAAGAGTTCAGAGGAGGTTTACCAGGATGTTGCTTGGTATGGTGGGAAGGTTTAATGAGGAAAGGATGAGGGTCTTGAGGCTGTTTTTATTTGAGAGAAGAAGGTTGAGAGGTGACGTAATTGAGACATAAAAGATAAACAGAGGGTGGACAGTGAAAGTCTTTTTCCTTGAATAGTGATGGCTAGCAGGAGAGGACATAGATGACAGATGTCAGAGGTTGTTTCTTTACTCAGAGAGTAGTAGGGCCATGGAACGCACTGCCTGTAACAATAGTACACTCGCCAACTTTAAGGGCATTTAAAATGTCATTGGATAAACATATGGATGAAAATGGAATCGTGTCGGATAGATAGGCTTCAGATTGTTTCCACAGGCCAGCGCAACATCGAGGGCTGAAGGGCCTGTACTGCACTGTAATGTTCTATATTCCAGATGGACATATGATCTCAATTCCTTTCACTCCTTTCACTCCTGGCCCATGGTGAATCTGGCCCTGACTGGACCTAGCACCATCATTTTCACAACCTCTGACAAAAGCCCACTACCCAAGACATGACCTCAGCCCTTGATCACTGACCTCTCACCTTACCCAAGTCAACCTGTGCACATTGCATCCCAGCTCCTTTCGCATCTGTGCTTTACCACCCACCATTTTGCCAGACTCTGAGCTTTACATTTTGACAACACGTCCAGCTGTCACTTCATTACAGTGACCTTCCACCCCTGAAACATCCTGGCACTCTGCCCAACTCTACACTAACCAGCCTGGCACTCTGCCCACCTCTACACTAACCAGCCTGGCACTCTGCCCACTTCTACACTAACCAGCCTGGCACACTGCCCACTTCTACACTAACCAGCCTGGCACTCTGCCCACTTCTACACTAACCAGCCTGGCACTCTGCCCACCTCTACACTAACCAGCCCGGCACACTGCCCACCTCTACACTAACCAGCCTGGCACTCTGCCCACCTCTGCACTAACCAGCCTGGCACTCTGCCCACTTCTGCACTAACCAGCCTGGCACTCTGCCCACCTCTACACTAACCAGCCCGGCACACTGCCCACCTCTACACTAACCAGCCCGGCACACTGCCCACCTCTACACTAACCAGCCTGGCACACTGCCCACCTCTGCACTAACCAGCCTAGCACACTGCCCACCTCTACACTAACCAGCCTGGCATCCTGCCCACCTCTGCACTAACCAGCCTGGCACTCTGCCCACTTCTACACTAACCAGCCTGGCACACTGCCCACTTCTACACTAACCAGCCTGGCACTCTGCCCACCTCTACACTAACCAGCCCGGCACACTGCCCACCTCTACACTAACCAGCCTAGCACACTGCCCACCTCTACACTAACCAGCCCGTCACACTGCCCACCTCTGCACTAACCAGCCTGGCACACTGCCCACCTCTACACTAACCAGCCCGGCATGCTGCACACCTCTCCATAAACCAGCCTGGCAAAGACAGACCTCCTGCATTTCAGCTCAAACTACCCCTCACCTACCAAGCACAATTTGACCAAATTATCCTGTGACCATTACCATTTACCTTGATGCCACCTTGCCAGACAGAGTGCATGCCAGCTTACCCAGCAGCCAGCCAACACCTCACTGCCTACCAGCCCAAACTCTCCCACATGCCCAATCTAGCCCCTCACTTGCTCACCACCTTCCAACTTTGAGCCGACTCCACCATAAAGTCAGTGAGTCATAAAGTCATACAGCACAGAAACAGTTCCTTTGGTCCAGCTCATCCATGCTGACCAGAGTTCCCAGATTAAACTAATTCCACTTGCCTGCCTTTGGCCCATATCCATCCAGACCTATCCAGTTCCTGGAGCTGTTCAATGTCTTCTAAATGTTGGACCTATCTCTGCATTTACCACTTCCTCTGGCAGTTCATTTCAATGTTTTGGACAAGTACAACATGAAGCTCCAACTCCTGCACTCAGTGCTCTGACCAATGAAGGTACATTTGCCAAATGCCTTCAACACACTAGCTACTTGAGACAACGCTTTCAAGAATCTGAGTCTGAACCCTCAGGGTCCTCAGTGTTCAATATCACTACCCAGTGCCTTACCATGAACTCTGTAAGTTGTGACCTGATTTGTCTTCTCAAAAAGCAACACGTCGTATTCATTTAAATTACACTCCATCTGCCACTCCTCAGCCCATTGGCCCAGCTGATCAAGATCTCATTGTACGTTTGGATAACTTTCACTGCCAATTATACCACCAATGTTGGTGTTACGTGCAAACTTACAAACCATGCCCCATTCAATGTTTTCATGGCTTTCAACCAATATTGTACCCTGTTTCCCTTTCTCCCACATATCCGGAGCATTTTTTTAAGGATTGAAGGAATCTATCTCCTAATTGAAATCATTTAATGTTTTGTCCTGAATCAATTTCTGTGGTGGAGAATTCCAAAGGTTCACCATTCTTTTGCTGAACAGTAAACAATCAGGTTCAATGTTATCGGTGTGTTGGGAAGATTGATGAGCAGCAAAATTAATGATGATCCCATGAATGGAATAGCCTTCTAGAGGGGCCGCGGGGCCTTCTTCAGCTTCCAGTTTGCATGCTGACGTGTCTGTTCGGCAGCATGTTCCAAAGCTGTGATCCTTGAGGATAAGGGCGCACATGCATGTAAATGCTTCAACTGAAAGCTCTCCTCCAAATTAGACTTCAACTTGACTCTCAACTATTTCTCTGCCGTTTCCTCTTCCTCAATCACAGCCATGGGATTCACTTCCTAACAGCGCTGTGAATGTGCTAATACCACACAAACTTCAGCAATTCAAATAGACTGATGATAACTGGTTTCTCAAGGCGATATAAAAAGTCGGACACTTCCACACCTGTCTAGAGATTCAAACAACCACTGGAAGAATTGAAAATTATTTGAGGCACTTGTGTGTCTACACAAGATGACGTGGTTTCCTTTTGTGTGATTTGACTGTGTTTTCACTGAATGAACACAGCTATTTCTTAATCATGTAATAGGAATGAAGCTTCCCTCATTTATAGCAAGGCAATCACACATTATATTTCTTTATTCCAGGGAAGTCTAGTGTTAAATTAAAGAAATATGATGATTGGGATGTTTCAATTGGAAATTGTCAGAGATTTAAAGTTTACTTTCATGAGCAATTAATTCCAGCCTCATTGTGTCACAGTACTCACAGGAATGTCTTTCAGAAATGGTGTCTCCCTTTGTTACGGGCAGTTGAATCAATAAATCTGGGATAGTTTTTGCTTGTTAATCAAAGGTGTTAAAGAGTTTTAGCCAAAGGTAGACCTGTGGATTTAGCTCACAGATGCTCCATGATCTAAGTAAGTGGTGGAACAGCTCGAGGGGCTGAGTGCCCTCCTCTTGCTCCTACCTTCCTATCATTGTGTCATTCATTAAGCTAGCACTGGTGGTGAACACTTTTTATTAAAATATTTCAACAAATTAATTGTTTCACACATGCTGTAAAAAAACCTTCTGTTGATTATTTGGAACGGGATCATTGACATTCTCTATTTGAGTGATCAAAATAACTTCCACCCAATTACAGCAGCCACTGCGCTCTGGAGTGTGTTGTTACTTTATAATAGTTTCTTGTGAAACTACAGCTCGAGATCAGGGCGCTCCAATTCAATGATTCTCTGATATTTAATATCTCTGAACATTCACAATTTGTTCAAATGCATCTTTTCTCTGAAGAACGTGTTTCATCGAACAGAACATTTTTGAATGAAACAACAAACTTTAAATGCTAGAAAACCAAAATAAAGACAGAAATTTCTGAAGAAACTCAGCAGGTCTAGCAGCTTCTGGGGAGAGAAGGCAAGGTTAACCTTTCGCATCCAGAGACCCCCGCCCCCCCTCTTCACCAAATTGTTTTCATGTTTTTGGCACAAGAGCTCACACCTGTTGAGATAAACAGTGATTACGTTGGCTTGACTCCTGTTGGAAAAGAATTCTTAGCAGAGGTACTGGATGGTCTGAGATAGCAATTGAAGACCAACTGAAAAGCTATCACCATCTGCAGCAAGTGTTGGATTTAGCGGAACTCCCAGCGTACTGAACAATCAAATTCAGCTACAGCACTGGTTTAATATAAAGTAAACCAGCCTAAGCCTAATTTCATCAAATATGATTCGAAAATGATTCATTCTGGATTAGTTATAAATGATATTGTTAGAACAGCAAATCAAAAGCTGGGATTTCTTTGAGCACTTACTCCATTAACCCCATCTAGCGATGCCCAAAAGCTTGTGAACAAATATTGATCTAGAAAAAGCTGCTAACCACCAAATTTCTGTTTAATATCTAAGAGACACAAGTCAGGACTACGATTGAATAGATTTCATTGGCCTCTGTGAGTGGAATTCCAACAAACACCCAGACATGTCAATCTGCTTTCTTGCACTGAAGTAACCTGATAAGAGATTGTGTTACATACCTCTCTAACAGGTTGTAAGTGAACACAGGCCACCTGGCACAGAATCAGGGACTCTAATACAACATCACAACAGACCTGAATACAATGAGCTTGACACTATCACGGAGAACACAGCCCACCTATTTTGACAATACATAAACCATGTTAGTTATTATCACCTTCCGACAACCAGGGATTGTTCCAGAATGTTTGTACAATTAAAGTAACATTTCAACATTTATCCAAGAATACTTTGACAGCAGCTCCAAATTGTTCAAACTCTATGGGAACTACAGAGGAATAAATCGAGGAATTGCATTGCCATCAATTCACTGTCACTGGATTCCAACCTAGAACTCCCTTCCTCTTTTCCCTGTGAATGTTGCTGCACCAGACGGTCGACTTAGTTTGGAAAAGATTAAAATGTTTTGAAGTGTAATATGACCGTTGCCAGTGACATTAAAAGCTGATAATAGGTTTTCAAATGATAAGATGCAAAAAAATTCTGATTTTACATTGTGCCACGGAATATGTCCTGCAGAACTGAGGCACAACGAAAATATACAGCATATTTCCCTCTGCCTCGCTCAATCAAATATCTCTTGTTGCCAACAACCAATTTCAAAACTCTTGCTATCTGCCTTTTGTTCCTGAAACGTTCGTTCTGATTGGAACAACTTAGTCAGGGCTCTCAATTCTGGGGCACCTAATCGAATATTGTATTTCTGGCAGATAAAAGTGGTTTTGAAGCGCGAGATGAAATTGAACTGTCTGAGACTCAGGTATCCGAACTGGACAATTTACAAATGGTCAGGACCATTGACAAGTTAGTCGGAGATAGCACTGAACAAACTGCACAACAGACTTAATCCTAGAGGATACATTGCTCAACTCCTCACATCAAATATATTCACTGTAATTGAACATTCATCAGAGGAACTAACCAGAGGATTAATGTGAACAAGAATGTGTTCACAATGAACATAAATAACCACTGAGTTAATAAACTTAATAAGTCATTGTATTTAACAAAATTATTGAGGTGGGAAATATCGCCAATTAAAGCACAGATCCTGAGGAAATGAATTATTCTCTAAATTATTTTTACATATTCTTAAAACGTTCCTTGAACTGTGGAGATTTTGCATGCACTGCATAAAGTCAATACTGCATTCCAGTGTGGAAAGCATTTCTGTTGAAGGAATTAGGGCAAGGTCATTTTCTTGTTAACTGCTTTTAATGAACGAAAATATTTAAAAAGGTATGAATTGAAAACATGCTTCTGTCTGGAGTTGCCCGCTTTAGCGGATGTCTAAGTAAATGTGGGCACTGCTGCCTCACAGAACCAGGTACCCAGGCTCGGTTCCAGCCTCGGGTGACTGCCTATGTGGAGTTTACACAATCTCCCCTGTGTCTGTGTGGGTTTCCTCCCACATCCAAAGATGTGCATGTCAGGTGAACTGGTCATGCTGTATCATCCATCGTGTTAGGTGCATTAGTCAGGGGTAAATATAGGGTAGGGGAATGGGTCTGGGTGGGTTTCTCTTCAGAGGGTCGGTGTCGACTTGTTGGGCTAAATGGCCCGATACATACTGCAGGAAATCTAATCTAAATGATTGTCACACTTAACTAATGTGAGCAGATTCCTTCCGATCGCTACATTGCAATAAATCGGTCAAGTATATTAATTAAAATAAATATTACTCTCTTTTCAGTGTCTGAATAAACAATGTGCTCTGTTATCCTCTAGTTCATGTTTTCTGCAAATTTGCGAACTCTGCATACGTCTAACCACATCGATGTAAAATGAATTCTCTGCGTTTGCAGCATGCACTCCCATGGTTTTAAGAGTAGGGTTCCTACAGTATAGAAACAGACCATTTGGCCCAACAATTCCACACTGACCCTCTGGACAGTAAGTAGCCCACCCAGACCCATTCCCCCTAATGTATATTTACCCCTGACTAATGCACCCTAACCTACACATCCCTGAACACTGTGTGCAATTTAGCACAGCCAATCACCTGACCTGCACATCTTTTGGACTGTGGGAGGAAACCAGAGAGCCCGAAGGAAACCCACGCAGACACAGGGAGAATGTGCAAACTACACACAGGCAGTCACCCGAGGGTGGAATCGAATTTGGGACCCTGGCACTGAGCCACCATGCTGCCCTGCGAGGTCATGAGTGGATTATTTTAATTCATTCGAAATTTGGCCTTGGTCACATAATTCACTATAGCAGTTGTTTCGAAAGAATGACTCCTCAGTTGATATTTTGTTGGAAAATGTAACTATTTATTTAAAATGCACAGATTGGGAACACCTAAAGCACTGTGCAGATTAAATAATTCAGTTAATGTTTTATTTTTATCCTGTAAATCCAGTTTAATCAGGGACATAACAATTAATTAACTCAAATTACGTGTGAAACTGATCAAAGCAGTGAAACTGACCTGTTCTTCATAGAATTGAGCAGAATTTCTAAATGGTCTTTGCCAATGATCTTTTCCAGCCAGAAAAATATGTATGTAGTGTACAGCGGAATTGAAAGGTGTTTCTTGATCAATTATAACACAGTCATGGCATTTTTGCTCAAGAGCAAGAACTATTAGAACATTAGACTTTTGGAATTCTATTTATATTTCTCTATGACTTGTAAACTGTTTAAAGACAGACCTTGTGATTGAACTAGATAGTGGGGTTCTGAATTTGGATTGTAAAGCATGGATTAGATTAATCCTTAATTATTACTTTTAAGTAAAAATGGCGCCCAAAGGTATCTGTTTTCCCTTCATTTCTAAAACCTTTGCGATTTGCCTTTCACTTAATAATAGGCTTTATGAAATTTCACCTCGCATGCTGATCGTATTGAATGAGGAACCTGGAGCGGTTCATTGTCACCAACCGTGTTAACATTGCAAAAACAATGTAGAAACCAAAAACAGTTTCCCAAATATAACACATTTAATGTTACCCAAGCACAGTCCCTCCTCAACAGATCAATGATCACCAGATCACAACACGGTGTGTTTGCAGCGGAACTAGCTCTGCAAACATTTTCAACAGAACCAAGAACATGATGTAACCTCACAAAAAAAAACAAATTGAAGTCTAACAAAGCTGCTCAGAATCCAGCAAACTAATGATTAAATTGAATAGAAATAACAAGTCATAACAGCAGCCTTGTTTGTGAGGGGACTTAACACTTAAAGCTGTAATGTTTCTGGCAACAGTTCAATTTATTTCCAACCTGTACACCCTTCCTGATCATGACAATCTTGTGCAGCGCACAGTAGAGCGGTTGAAGGCATATACTGATTAATCACTTCATGGTCAAAACAAAATTACTGAATGGACAAATATTACCACATTATAATTTTAAGTTAGTTTCAATTACATAATCTGACCAATTCTGCAGTTTCAGATTTTAGTCCCAAATTTTATTTTGAATGAGGCTACTCAAAACAAAATTCAGTTAGTTTACAATTAGAACTGAGTTTTTTTTTAAAAAGTCAATGCATTAAAAACTCGTTTTTTTCATTTCTCACACTTCCGGGTTTCTGCCTTAAGTTGTTTTTCAGACCGTTACAAATGGATGTAATGTTTTCAATCAAGCAGAGAAAAATGTGTCATATAAGTTTAACAAATGCAGAAATGATTCATGAAAAGCCAAAGAACTTCACAAATACTGGTAATGAAAAGTAATCCAGAGAGTCAATCTCCTCACCAGAAAGAAAACACCGATTACAGAAAGCATAAAAACGCTGATCAATTTCACAAACTGAATAAGATCCAATCAACTCAATTCAACAGAATCAAGGGAAATAAAATCAGAATCCAATCAACTCAAAACAACAGATTTGAATGAAACATAATCAGAATCCAAACAATTCAATTCAACAGAATCAAATAAAACAATTTCAAAAGCCAATCAACACAATTCAACAAAACCAAGTAAAAACAAAGTCAGAATCCAATCAACACAGTTCAAACTGAATCAACTAAAACAAAGCCAAAATCCAATCAACTCAATTCAACAGAATCAAGTAAAACAAACTCAGAATCTCATCAACAGAATGCAATATAGCACCGCAAGAAAATTTTATGACAGTTTCTAACCTGCTTGTCATCAACTAATTCACAAAATAAATGCGGAAATATAATCAGGGTAAGAACATATATTCAAGAAATTAATAATGATATTTTAGCATATTTTAATCATGTTTAGTAATGCCTCGAACATCTTTGATTTCTTAGCGTTTGTTGTTGATAATAAAACTCACAGTCAGGGTGTCACTGACATTAAACATTATTTGTAGCTGACTGATTAAGAGACATTAGGTGTTTCAAGTAACCCAGCCACACAGAATGCCCATCTGATCAAAAAAAGAGATACACCGAGTAACTGACTCCATTATCCCCATTGTAACTATTTGCTGAGCCTTAACTGAAGTCTGTAATCAGTCTGAACAAACATCAATCCGAACCAAACCAAACTCAGCACAGAATCTGAGTTTCATTTAATTCAGAAATTAGTCACATGAATAGAAAGTTTTTAAAAAGTCACGAAGAAAGTTCAAGGGTCTTACCTGAAGTCACTGTCACCATGGTCTGGACTGGGTCACACAATAACTAGCTCTGTATAAAACAAATCAAAAATCTGCCATCATTTTAAATTTTCAGAACCACAGACAAAATAAAGTCACGATAAATCTTCATCACATAATTGCGCTAGTGAATTCTGATCATTCTTGATAAATTTTAATACTGTTTTATACTTCACAGAGTAACACATGAGCTGATTCTCAAAATCCCCAACTCGTGTATCGATAATTACCCAACACTTTTACAAATTAAATAGTGATACTGGCATTAAACCGCACAGAACTAATACTGCACTGCAAGTTAAGACGGTTTGTAGAAGTAATCACTGACCAGTTTCAAACAATGGAGGCTGAATAGGTTTTTGTATTGATCATAATTGCAGTGTCACCCCAGTTATATCACTGTGAGACACGTTGTGTCAAATACTATGACAGACTGTAAACTGTAAAATGCAGAGAATTTCTTCACTTCCTAGAAAGCATTGATTCAGACTCCTCTAAAAATGATTCAGTGTGTTATTCCAGCTTTTACGATCCATTGTATTTTGAAAGCTTGGAATACTTTTCCAGGTTTGGTCTGCATTTAACTTGACAATCAACACGAAGAAGGTAGAAAAAATTATACATTTGTACAAACTAGCACTACTGGATTGCGTTTAAATTGCATCTCACATTATTTCTCGCTCCTGCCATGGTAGAAATCACCAATTTGAGATAAGCACTTGTCAGTGGTTTTTGTATGAGGATGTCGCTGTGCACAACACTGTGACCCACTGTAGTATCACAATGATGTAGACCAGTACACTCGTTCTCTATTCTTTACTCGAGGTCTCAATTTTCATTTGAAAGAGCCATTTAGTACTGATCATGTTTAGAATGAATGCCATAGTTGACATAACAATTAGCAGTGATTTCCTGAGCTGTCAGATATATTAAAACGAACATTTTGTCCGAGCATTTAATTGATGGAAGTGTTAGCAGTACATATGACATGCCCAAAACATTGTCCCATTGTGTCACCAGTTTGCTAGTTTAAATTGTACATTTCCTCTTTGATAGTTTTGTAAGAGGCAGCCTGAGGTCTGCTTCAGATTGCAGTTGGTAGAATTGCATTTAAAACTCGTACTGACCGTCAGTTTATGATGGAATTGACAAAATGTTCCCTCGAGCTGTTTTTGAACGGGTCCAGACCTGGTTCCTCTCGCTGTGGTCTCTTGCACAGTAATAGATGGCGGTGTCTTCGATCTTCAGGTTCCCCATTTCCAACGCGAAAATGTTGTTTGAAGTGTCTTTGGACGCAGTAAATCGACCCTTAATCGCTGGTGCATAGTTACTGCTGGATGAACTATAGTAGTACAGCAGCCACTCCAGACCCTGTCCGGGAACCTGTCGGACCCAGTTCATGCCGTAGCTGCCAAGATTGAACCCGCTGGTTTTACAGGTCAGTTTCAGGCTGCCTGAGGGACGCCCAGTCTCTGCCTCTGGCTGGGTCAAAACAACCTCCGACTGGACACCTTTAAAAAAGAAAACAAATAAACCATGAGCATTAATGCTGATGAAATGATGGCTGAGTCTTTTATATTCCTGCGGTAGACTAACATTGAGACAGTCACAAAGAGAGACTTGAACAAAAAACACACATGATAAGAAAGTCAGTAACAAACTGAGAAAAAGTGTCGACACAATCATTCTGATAACTTGTGGGAAGCGGTTCTGCTAAGATCTTTCTAAACAGATCCGACCCAGGAGTGTTGAATTACGGTCCAGTGCCCAGGATTTATATGGCCATCGGAAGGGGCAGGCTTACAGCTTCCGCATGTTGGTTTCCTGCTGGAGGCTCAGACTGGATCCTGGTATCAGCTTGGACAGCCCGAACACATGGGGTCATGTCTTTACATGAGGTTTTGCTTACACACGGACATACACATCTTGGGATATTTCTTTTGCTGAACAGCTTCTTTGGAAGTAAATTTGAGTAGCTTCAGGTCTGTTTCACATGATAGTTGCATGTATTTTGTTTAAAAAAAAACAAATTCAACTGGAAGTTAGCTCCCTTTATTTCTACATTCATTCACAAGCAGATAAAACTAAAATTAAAGTTCAAACATATTACTAGCTAATAAAACAGTTGAGCTTTTCTTCCCTGGATACTGCACGTCTCTGTCGCACTCAAAATAACATGTAATTCATACTAAACATTTCAAAATTCAATTTAGGCAACTGAATACAGAGCGTGTCCAAAGTGATTATATTTAGAATATTCAATTAGAGGTTAACTCTCTTTAATCCTACATTCCACCACAAGCAGATAAAGCTAAAAAGAACTTCAATAATATTATTAGCCAACAAAGTGAATGACTTTATTTTTGCTGTCATTCAAAGTCTCTCTCACATTACCAAATAACATACCATTTCTAATCTGCGTTTCTAAATTCAGTTTCGGCAACCTAATATAGAGCATGTCTGAAGTGATTATGTCCAGAATGTGAGTGTATGTCACTAAACAGTTTGGACCCGGAGATTAGAAGCGCCTCCTTACATTGCAGAATGTCTCTCTCCTTGCATCTTTTTTTTCAAATTGCTCCGACACTAAAATGCACAGTAAAGGAAAGCTGTGTGTCTGAGAAACAAAATGTGAGTCCGCAGTGATACATAACACCTGGGTAAACTTTTGAAAGAGCATCTAAAAAACTAGAACAAGACAGTCCATAAGGTTTTTTTTTCAATCCTCAACATCTCAACCATTGCAGATAACAGTCTGGGTACATCAGGAATGTTTGGTTAAGTTAGAGAGTATTACAGTAATAATTACCACGAGTGTAGGTTATAAACAGTACATTTCTCTGCTCACTGATAGCTCTGACAGGGCAGTTAACTCATAAACATCAGCAAAAATTCGCTGTTACAGTACACCAGTGTTAACCATGTATAAAGGGCCCACTCAGTTTTAATGAGATACATGAATCAGAGAATGGTGTAACAAGTGATGTGAGTTTGAACCAATTCAAATTTTTTTAATTTACTTTGAGATGATAACAAATGTTACTGCAATGTGGGATTTTGGATCCATTAACTTCATATTCAGGAGCTTTAAAGATACTCAGTAAACAGGCTGAACTAACCAGAACGTCACTGCATTCAATGTCCTGTTTTCTGATAGTCATACAGTGAATGCTGTATTCAGTGACTTTCCTTTTAAAGGGAGAAATGCCAAGTGAAATGTGTCCATTGTGAATAAATGGGAAAATATAGTTTGTTTGGTAGGAGTTTACTTTAGTTGATTTATTTCCCTTTAATCGGCCGGATCCAATAGTTGGCAGCAATTAAGCTGACTACAGAAAAGGTCCTTGAGTTCCCAGTTTCATTTACTGGAAGCAGGTGGAGTTTCTGCAGTGGATCAAAGATATTTTGTCTCACGGTTGACCAGTTGGTGGAAAGCCAACTGCAAACTATAACCACTGCCTCCGCAGAAACAAAACGACTCAGCAACAATGCTGGAGAAAAGTTTATTTTCAGTTGTGTAACTAGTCACTCCTCTCATTGAAGGTAATATTCGCAGAGTCTCTGACACAACTTACCATCAACAGTTCATTCAAAGATCACTGTAGCACTGTTTAGTGTTGAGAAAAATTGTCAGAGAGTCAGGTAGTGATACATCATGGAAACAGACCCCTCGGTCCAACCAGTCCATGCCAGTCCTCATCCCAAACTAAACTAATCCCACCTGTGTGCACTTGGCCCAAATCCTTCCAAACATTTGATATTCATTTACTTATCCAAATGTCTTCTAAAGGTTGTTAGTATCCACCACTCAATCATCCCACACACAAACTATTCCCTGTGTAAAAGGTTGTCTCTGATATCCTGTTTAAAATTTTTCTCCTCTCATTGGAAAAACATGTTCCCTATTGTTGAAATCCCCCACCATAGGGAAAATACACCAATGTCTGGGTCAAAAATTGAAAACAATCCCAGCTCCAAACATTTACAAAATATCACTGTGGATCTTCCTCGAATCCAAAAAAGATTGTCCCCTTTGATCAATGATTTGTAAAATTTACTCGCGTATCTACTGTGATAGACGTTTTCAAACAACTTCTTAAGTGCAAATGGTTCACATCAATCGGATTAAAGCAACATTTCGTGCGCTACCCCCCCCCCCCCCCCCCACACACACACACACACACAAAAACAAGTTTGTTGACACGAATTGCTCTGAGGAAGTCTACGATGGATTCTTTCATCAAACAAAATCATTTCCAATGTTGTGAGCGCTCGCCTATCTTCTGTGCAATGGTCTGAATTTTAAGTTGTGTCTGACTGCAGATGAAATTGGCTGATCTGGGTAAAAGTACAGTTTGTGCCTTTCACATTGTGAATGTATATTGCTGACTTTAGTTGAATAAAGAGATGTTGTCCCAGGCATCGTCTGGCACCATTAATTAGACCATTAATTTCCACATCACTAGCCGGAGAGTCAGGTGGAGTGTATTGATCTCATTGAAACGAATGCTTGGAATATTTCCGGTATGAAATTGCGATTGGAGGGTTGGGGTTCAAGGGCATCGTCGACCACATGGGAGGGGAAATGCAGTCTTTGAAAAAGGAGGTTATCCGGGATGTTTTATGGTGGAACTGGTCCTCCTGGGAGCAGGTGCAGTGGAGGCAGAGGAATTGACAATAAGGATGGCATTTTTACAGGAGGTTGGGTGGGAGGACTGTAGCCCAGGTAGCTGTGGGAGTCAGTGGGCTTGCAGTAAATGTTTAGTCGGTCACTGGTGATAGAGGTGGAGAGGTCTAGGAAAGGGAGGGAGGTGTCCGAGATGGTCCCTGTGAAGTTTAGGTCAGGGTGGAAGGCTTTAGTAAAGTTGATGAACTGTTCAATCTCCTTGTGCTAGCATGAGGTGGCGTTGATACAGTCATCAATGTCGCAGTGGTAAAGATGGGCAATGATACCAGTGTAGCTGTGGAAGATTGACTGTTCCACATATCTGACGAAGAGGCAGGCATAGCTGGGGTCCGTACAGGTGTCCATGGCTACCCTTTGGTTTGGAGGAAGTGGGAGGATTTAAAGGAAATGTAGTTGAGGTTGAGCATGTACTGCTTGGGTTGGCGTGACAGGAAGAAACGGAGGGCTTCGAGGCCTACATCATGGCGTTTGGGTGTGTACAGGGCCTGGACATTCTGTTCATTCTGGGCTTATCAATAGCTTGCAGTTATTATGGAACTGCAAATGCAATGGCTGGGAACTCGGAGAAACCAATGTTTAAGTCTTCTGCTTGAAGCAACTGTTGACCAGAACATTTAAACACCACAAAGCTCACTGTAGGAAATGCCAGGGCTGCAACTTTTAATAATATTTGAAACTTTGTTAAAAATAGAGATTTTTAGTCATAGTTTGTGAAATAATCAAGAAAATAATTAACCGTTAGAACAAGCTCTTTCAAAGAGAGAGGATTTGCAAAGTTTGAAACCATACAGTGCTGTGCTTTATTTGACTTCAATGTCGGTCAGAGTTAGATACAGCCAAGATGATCTCTCCATATATTGATTCTGTTAATCTGACACACCGACATACCTGTCTGTACAAAACTGTATTATTTGTTTAGTTGATCAAAATTTAGGAAACAGATCAAACAGAATGTATTCGGCTGGGAAGGTGATGGATACAGAAGACAGAATCAAAAACTGGGAACATTAAATCTGAAGAAAGAGTAACAAGTAGTACAAGATCAAAGACATGACAAGGTGCATGTCGATATGTCCCAGACGTTAGTGAATCGAATGAGCTTGTTAGATGGTCGAGAGACTCGTCCAATGATGTCCTGGAATCAGACCGCGAAACAGCGATCGAAAGGTCGATTTGCAAATGTCACTTCAATGTGATCACTTCACACTCTGTGTCCTGATATAGGCCACATTGGCAGATGTTTCGGCCAGATTGCATCCCCTGGGTTTATTTTCTGATCAGAAGTGAGATGTGTGGCTTGCTGCTGGCACATACAAACAGGAAGTTGCGCACCAGCTGAGAATGATACATCAGGCGCTACGTTCCGTATTATCAGCACAAAGTCTTCCTGCCTCTGAGGGTGAACACACACTGACAGTGTTAAGAACAAACAGGTTGTTGTTGGTCTCAACATTGTATTCAATTCCATTCCCATTTCCCAGAATGAAACAGAAGAGACACAAGATTATTTCAGCTAGAGTAAATTATCTGTCAGAGAGATAAGAAGAGTTATCATCGGGTGAAAGGAGCTAAATGACAATGTATAGTTTCACTCATAAACCTATGTTTAAAAGTAGAAAGCTTGAGGGAAGTTAATAAGTAAGTCTAAGAGACAGCATTCATTAAAAGTAGGAATTGTAAGGTTTAAGCAATAAAATTCAGCATGGCTTTGGTGGAAATGATATCATATCGGAAGTGGTTGATTCTGTTTTCCGGAGAGGCAATGAGATGTGACATCGGGTGTAAAAAGTGGGTGTAATGCTTCTTGACTTCAATCAGGTTTTTGACCAGATCTTGCATCTTTAATATGGTAAGGGTTCATGGTATCTGGTGCAGTTTGGCAAATGCATTGAATGTTTATTTATTGGCAGAAGGTAATGGTCGAAGGTAGTCATTGTGAAGACATCTTGTGTCCAGTGGCTTACTATATGACTTGGTGCTGGATCATTTGATGTTTGCAGCGTATATGAACGATCTAGTCAAGAATGTAGCAATTTTGATCAGTAAGTTCAAAGGTGAGGTGAAAAATGTTTGGTTTTGCAATTAGTGAGGAGGAAAGCCAGTGTGACATCGATGACATTGCCTGTCGGAGAGAAGATTTGAAAACAGAACATTATATCCTAAAGTCTGTGAAGTAAAGCATTTTCGAGATTAACAATTTAAGCGAATATACGATGCATTGTTGGAATCTACACAATACAAAGGATAAGCAATCTTCTGTTGTGAATATCCACATCATGGTGTGGGGGTTGGAGTTATAGTCTGGAGATATTGTGGCTAGACCATTAATTCAGGAAACAGGGGTCTGAGCCCACAGTGCTGCCACATCAAGTCGTGAATTAAAGTTGATAATTAAACAACTCATTGAAGGAATAAGCTCCACAGATATTCTCTTGCTCTGCTTTTGGAGAGCACAACACATCAGCGCAAAAGTTAAGGCTGAAGCATTCACAGCAATCTTCAGCCAGAAGTGCCAATTGTCTGATCCATCTCGGCATATTCCATAGATCACCAATATCACAGATACCCGTCAGCAGGGAATTCGCTTCTCTCCATGTGAAATCAAGGCACTGTTGGGCAGGGGTAGGAGGTCAGGGGTTACTGCAAATGCTATGGAGCCTGACAAAATTCTGGCAATAATACTGATGACTTGTGCTAGCCAAGCAATCCCGGTACAGCTAAAACACTGGCATGGACAATGTGGAAAATAGGCCAGGCACGTCCTGTGCACAGAAAATAGGTGAAACCACCCTGGCGAATTACTGCCCCATCAGTCCATGCTCAATCATGAGTTAGATGTCGGAAGGTGCTATCAAGCAGCACAAGCTCAGCAATAACCTGCGTAAATGTGGGTTACGCAAGGCCTACTCAGCTCATGTCTGATGACAGACTTGATTTAAACATGGACAAAGAACTGAATTCCAGAAATGAGGTGAGAGTGACAGCCCTTGACATTAAGTTCACATTCGACAGAGTGTGATATTATGGAGTCGTAGCAAAACTGGATTCAATGGGCATTAGGCGACAAACTCCCTGCTGCCTGCAGTCATAACTCACACATTCGAAGATGGCTTTGCTTGTTAGAGGTCAGTCGTCTCAGCCAAAGCAAATCTCCAATTGGAGTTCCGAAAGAAAGTGTTCTTGGCCTAATCATGTTCAGCTGCTTCAGAAATGGCCTTCACTCCATCAGAAGGTCAGAAGTGAAATCTGCATTAATCTAGCAATTTTTTGTGACTCCTCAGTCCACATTGAAACGCAACAAAATCTGGACAATTTCCAGACTTGAGCTGACAAGTGGCACATAGCATTCACACCACAAAGCTGCGAGACAATGACCATTGACAATAAGAGACAATCTAACCAAAACCCCTTGACATTCAATAGTGTTACCATCACTGAATCCCTCACCATCAACACCCTGGGTTTTATTGTTCATTAGAAATTGAGCTGGACACTCCACATAAATAGAATGATTGTACAAGCAGGCCAGAGGCTAGGAATAGGACAGCGAGTAACTCACCCTCCTGACTCGCAAAGCCAATTGACTGTCTAAGAGACAGAGGTCAGGAGGCTAATAGCACAGCTCGCCCCTTGACTGGATAGGAACAGCTTCAACTGCACTCAAGAAGCTTGGCATTGTCCAGGACAAAGCATCCCACTTGATCAGTAGCACATCCACAAGCGTCCATTGCCTCCAAATCTGATTCTTAGTACCTGCCATATGCACTATCTAAAATCCTACACTGCAGTAACTTAGCCACTTTCTTAGACAGTACCTTCCCACTACCACTTGCATCTCGAAGGACAGGAGCAGCAGATACAAGGGAACAGCATCACTGTAAGCTCCTCTCTAAAACACTCGGCATCCTGACATGGAAATATTCACCGATCCTTTACTGTAATTGGGTCAAAATCTGGAATTCCTTCCTCAGGCCATTTTGAAACATGTTATTTCAGAAAGGCAGCTTACTGCCATCTGCTGAAGGACATCTACGGACAACTAAAAGCAACCACCATGTTCCATGAGTCAATAAAAAACATCGTTGAAGCTAAATGACAGTTTGATAAAGTGGTTGAGGAGGCATTATGAGTATGTAATAAGCAATCAAAAGGTTTGGAGTAAAGTTCCAGAATCAGTCCCTACCATGGTACCTTCAATGAATAAAAGAGCATGAAATGAAAATGCTGGGATAGTGGCAGACCTACCAAAGGTTTGAAGCATGTTACATGGTTCAGTATTCTCCTTCAGAGGAGGTCGTCTGACCTTCCGACCTGGCCGGATCTACCCATTCAACAATAAGGTGATGGTCCTTTCCTGTGCCGAACGTGACTAAGAAACCCATCAGGAGAAAGTGAGGACTGCAGGTGCTGGAGATCAGAGTTGACAGTGTAGTGCTGGAAAAGCACAGCAGGTCAGGCAGCATCCGAGGAGCAGGAAAATCAACGTTCCAGGCATAACTCCTTCCTCATGTATCCTAATGAAGGCCTCATGCCCGAAACGTCGATTCTCCTGCTCCTCGGACGCTGCCTGACCTGCTGTACTTTTCCAGCACGACAGTCTCGACTGAGATGCCATTTGGTTGTAATAACGTTTCTTAAGAAAGATCAACCATAATTAGCCGAGCAAGATGGCAGGCCTTCAAAAAGGTACCACCTTCTTGGGATATGTGCCTAACTTTTTCATAAGTCAGTGAAGAATTCAAAAAATGCAAATTATGGTGAGTCAGGCTCTTCAGACAGAGTCCGGTACACAGTTTAGATTGATGATTGGATGCAAAGTCTCCTGTGATGTTGCTGTGAACAGCAAGACAGTTCTTGCCAGTGTTGCACTCCAATATTTGTTCATGATGTAAAGTGTCAGATTGATTGCATTTCTGTTTGTGACCGCTTTCTGTGCATTTCCAGTATTAGGATCACAGCGGTGATATCATGACACCAGTATTCCCAAACTCCAGTTTGATGCTGAATGGACGGGGTTTGGAATACCATCGTTTGCCCAGGGTGAAATTTGAATTTAAAGAAAGTCTGGAATCGGAAAGAAAGCCAAATGGTGACCATGTAACCCGAGTCAATGGAAAAAATACAAAAACAGCTGGTTCACGAATGACAAGGCATCTGTCACCTTCACATGGTCTGGCCGACATGGGATTCCAGACTCATTGGGAAGTAATTGGCTGTGTTCTGAGTGGCTTTAGCAAGCTATTCAATGGGCAATTGGAGATAGAGACTCATTGCTGACCCTAACCAGAAAGTAATACATGTAAAGAAAGCTCACAACAACTACATCAATTAAATGTAATTGTTGCGGCAGTTCCTGATGTCATTTCAAGTATTTCACGTGAATATTCTAAAATGCACTTTGATGATGTTGCACCGTCTAAACAGAATACAATGTAACTCAGTGGGACATTCAGAGTAGATCCAGTTCAACATTGAAATTTAATTGCAGAATTTTCAGCACTGAATATTTAACCCAAATAAAAGTTTTAAATTGTGTTTATCGTCCAGAAATAAATAAAATTTGATGCAATTCGTCTTCATAAATTTGTATTCACTTATGAAAAAAGTCAACATTCTTAAAATAAACTTGTTTCGATTTGAATCTTACCAACAAATCATTTCTTTCATCTGGCTTTGCTGTCACCATCACTTCTTTGAAACCAATTAAGCATTCATGTAAATAAACACAGAAATAGAATTCTCAGAATAAATTACAGAACAACAAAACCCCAATTTATATTTCCCCACAAGCACAGCAGACGAATTGTAGAAAAAATGCAAATAACTCAATGGATTCCAATAGTAATTGACGTTAGGACTTTTTAATACATAAGTTGTATGATTGTTGAATGACAGAGGTATCAATTATCATGTTTAGTAAAAAAAAAACTATAATTAAGAGATACATTGGCACAGCTAATATTTCTGTTTCTCTTTTTCTCTCTTCCCCTCCTGCCTTTCCCCCATTTTTCTTTATATCTGATGCCTTGTTTTGCCTCTCCACAATCAGACAATGTTTTCCTTAATAACATGAAGCCAACACCTCACCAACATGTGGTCTCAGCCAAATTCATCCATTTCTTTCGAGAGATTTGAGTCAGTACAGCCAGATTTTCTCAAAAATCTGTCTGAGTATTGAGTGATCTGGAAATGCTTGATCGGAATGAGGCTGCAAGACTTTACTGTGATAGTGTTTTCATTGTAACTCAGCAGTATTATTCTTGGCTGAGGAATGTTTAATGGTTCAGTGCAATGCATATTTAGTCTATAATTAACTTTTACTGCACATCTCATGGAATGTTTAATATTGTAGAGGGTGATTTATTCTGTGTCAACTCTGTGTTGTACCTGCTCTGGGAGGGTTTTTTTTAGGGAACCCTGGATGCAGCTCTACACTGTGTCTGAACCAAAATGTATTTGACATGTTTGCATTGGACAGCACAATATAGAGGGATATTTACCTAGCACATTTCATGAGCTGTACAATCACAGAAAACATTTGATATAGCCGTGTAAAGGGGCTTGAACTCCTACCCACTGTCTTTCTGATTTTGAAATGCTTGATACCGGAATAAAAAGGGAACAACACTATGCATCGAAACTTTGTTATACAAGCAGATTATCATCTACAGGCACAGACATACATACACACATAAGGAAATCATTTATGAACAACCCTTGCAGTGTTTAATGGATGAGTGCTGAGAGACCTTTAATATGCAATGTGTGTATTCCATGCAATGCATACCGACAATGCGTTTGATATGGTAGTTGAAATGTAGTTTTGATCTGTCTTTAATCTTTTCTGTGACAGCTGTGGTTGTGTTTGACAAATATTCAACAGAACTGGAGGACTATAAATTGCAGTCACTGCATTAGAGGCAGAATGCAATGCCATCAAACAGGGAGAAAGGCGATCCCTGTCTTTTTTCATGATGAGGAGGGATTGAAGCAGCTGGGCTTCAAACATGAAGTGGAGGTTAATTTAAATGAGGCCTATATAATTCTGAAAAGACTAACTTAGTGCAAAGGTCAATGATAGGGAACCAGAAGCAGCCTGTTCAGCCAATGGGGTTTGGTCTTCCAAACAATGACACCATGGCTGAACTGATAACCCTCACCTCCACTTTCCAGCGTTTTAACTGTAAGCACTGATTCAATTACCAAATCAAATTCTGTCCATTTCAGCCTTCAAAGTACTGAATGTCCCATCCTCGACAGTGTTCACAACATTCTGGGAGACAAAATTCTGTTCTGCCTGAAATTTGTGACCTCTAATTCAGAGATTCTACTCCCTGGTCCGAAACCCTCCCACAAGGGGAAACAACATTTCTGCATTTACACCATCACGTTTCCTGAAAATAATAGATGTTTCAGAATGTCACCACTAAATTGTCTATGTTCCATTGAGTATAGGCCCAAACGACTCAATCTCTACTTTCAACACAGTCCCTCCATCCTCAGGATCAGTCGATTAAACCTCATGTGGATTGTTTCACATTCCAGTGTACCTTTTCTTTGATATGAGTCCAAAGAATAATTCACAATATTCCAGCTGTGGTAAGAACTGAGTTTTTTTTTCAGTTTTAACAAACATTATAGTCATACAAATATCCAGCACAGAAACAGACCCTTCAGTCCAACTGCACTGACCAGATATCCCAATCTGACTGAGTACCATTTGCCAAACATTTGGCCAATCTTCCTCTAAATGTTACCTGTTCATCCACCCATCCAGGTGCCTTTTAAACGCAGTAATTGAACCCGCCTCCACCACTACTGCTGGCAGCTTTCTCCATACATACACGTGAAAAGGTTACCCCTCAGGTTCTTTTCAAACGTTTCTCCTCTCACCTTAATCCGCTATCCTCTATTTTTGGACTCTCCCACTTGAGGCAAAAGGCCTTGGCTATTCACCATATCAATGCCCCACATGATTTTATAAGTCTTGTTCAGGCCACTCCTCAGCCTCCTTTCCTCTCACTGCAGGGAAAAGAAAAGCCTCAGCCTATTCAGCCTCACCTTATACCTTTTACACTCCAGGTCGAGCATCATTCTTGGAAATCTTTTCTACACCGTCTCAAGTTTCACAAAATCCCTCATAGAAACGGTCAGCCAGATTTGTCTATAATCATTCTAAATGTGGCCTCACAAATGTTCTGTACAGCTGAGACATGACATCTCGACTCCTACACTTAATGTTATGACAGATGAAGGAAAGCATGCCAAAAACCTTCTTCCCCACCCTGTCTCCCTGGAACTCCACTTTCAAGGAATGATGCATCTGCACCCTTTGGTTTCTTTGCTCAGCAACACTCCCCAAAGCCCAGCCATTAATTGTATAAGTCCTGCCCTGGTTTGCCTTACAAAAATGCAACACCTACATTTATTTAATGAAGCATGGGTTCATGAAAGGCAGGTCATGTTTAACTGATTTATTGGAATTCTTTGAGGTTATAACGAGCGTGGTAGACAATGGCGAACTGGTGAACGTGGTGTACCTAGATTTCCAAAAGGCATTCAGCAAGGTGCTGCACTGCTGCATAAGATAAAGATGCACAGTGTTCCAGGCAATGCATTCGCATGGACAGAAGAATGGTTAACTACCAGAATGCAAAAATTGGGGATAAATGGGTGTTTTTCTGGTTGACAATCAGTGGCTAGTGATGTGTCCCAGGGATCAGCGTTGAGACAGCATTTATTTACAATTGTTGGGACTGTAATAGTTTACAATTCAGACAGATTGTTTCGAGTTAGACACCAAGTGTAGTGTGTTGTAGTTCACAGAAGCCACTTAAATGAGTGATAGAGCAAAGTGTGCAGAAGGATATAGACAGGCTAAGTGAGTGGGCAAGGCTCTGGCAGATGGAGTACAACGTTAGTAAATGTGAGGTCATCCATTTTGGTAGGAATAATAACAAAGTGGTCTACGTTAAAATGGTGAAAAGTTACAGAACGCTGCTATGCAGGGGGACCTGGGGTTCTTGTGCATGAAACACAAAAGTATGGTTTGCGAGTCCAGTAGCTAATTAGGAAGGCAAATGGAATAATGTTCTTCATTGCCAGTGGGTGGAGTTTAAAATTAGGACTTTCTGCTGCAGCTGTATGGGGCGCTGGTGTGGCCACGCCTGGAGTACTCTGTACACTTTTCATCGCCTTACATGAGATGGCACTGGGGTGGGGTTTGCTGAGGAGGTTGACTACGTTGATTCTGGAAATGAGGGGGTGGGTTTATGAGGAGAGATTGAGCAGTCTGGGATTATACTCATTGGAATTCAGAAGAATGGGGGAGGAGGTTTGTAAAATTATAAATGGGATAGATAAGACAGAAGCAGGGAGGCTCAAAGTTTGTGAGAAGATTTATAGCTCGGGTGCTCGTTGTTGTGGTTCTGTTCGCCGACCGGGGAATTTGTGTTGCAAACGTTCTGTCCCCTGTGTTGGTGACATCCTAAGTGATTGGGAGCCTCCTGTGAAGCGCTTCTGTGATGTTTCGTCCGGCATTTATAGTGATTTGTATTTGCCGCTTCCAGTTGTCAGTTCCAGCTGTCTGCTGCAGTGGCCGGTATATCGGGTCCAGGTCGATGTGCTTATTGATTGAATCTGTGGATGAGTGCCATGCCTCTAGGAATTCCCTGGCTGTTCCCTGTTTGGCTTGTCTTATACTAGTGTTGTCCCAGTCGAACTCATGTTGCTTGTCATCTGCGTGTGTAGTTACTAAGGATAGCTGGTCAAGCCAACGTCTTCACCCAAAGGGTTGTGAATCTGTGGAATCCCCTGTCCAGTGAAGCAGCTAAGTCTAACCTGTTGAATGTTTTAAAGGTGAAGATAGATTTGTGAACAGTAAAGGAATGAAGGGTTATAGTGAGGGGTGGGTAAGTGGAGTCTCAGTCCATTGACAGATGATCCACGATATTATTGAAAGCCAGAGCTAACTCATGGAGTCAGATGGCCTACTTCTGATTGTATTTCTTAAGTTCGGATGTTGTTATGTTCCAACAGGCCTCCAATTCAAAAAGTAATGCTCGTTAACTACTAAATAAAAACTGAAAGAACTGTGGATGCTGTGTATCAGAAACAAAAGCAGAAACTGCTGGAAATGCTGAGAAGGTCTGGCAGCATCTCTGGCGTGAAAGGCTCACCAGTTTATGGTTCCCTAGCTTTTCCATACAACTTTCGTCAATAATGCTGCCACATTAGTACTCTCCAATCTTCTGGCATCTCATCTATGATTATCAACAATACAAATATCTCAGCAAGGGGTCCAGGAATCTCTTCCCTAGCTTCCCACAAGGTTCTGGGAAATACCTAATCAGGTCTCCAGGATTTATTTCCATTTTTCTACTTTAAGACCTCCAACACCTTTTCTGTAAAATGAACTCATTTTAAGATCACATTATTTATTTCCCAAGTTTCTTAGCTTCCATGCTCCTGTTTACTGTAAATATTGATACAAAGTATTTGCTTAGTGTCTCTGCCATCTGTGGTTCCATGCATGGAAAGCTATGCTGATCTTTAAGGGCTGTATTCTCTCCTTCGTTATTCATTTAACCTTAAAATAATTTTAGAATCTTTTCGGATTCTCCTTAATTCTATTTGCCAAAGCAATTTGATGTCCCCTTTTTTTCCCTCATGATTTCCTGTTTAAGTATACTCCTACTGCCCTTATACCCTTCTCAGGATTCACTCAATCCCAGCTGTCTATATCTGATGAATGCTCCCTTCTTCTTCTGGACAGGATTTGCAATTTTCCTCATCATTGAGCTTTTCCCATGCCTTGCCCTTCACACAAACAGAAACATACCATCACTGAGCTCTCATTGTCTCATTCTTAAAGGCCTCCCACTTATCAGCCGTCCCTTTACCTGTGAATAACCTCCCCCAACCAACTTCTCAAGGTCTAATACCACCGAAACTGGCCACACTCTAATTTGAAACTTTCATTTTTAAATCAATTCTATCCTTTCTCATCATTATTATTAAACCAATAGAATTATGATCACTTTCCCTGAAGCGTGCCCCTATGAACACCTCAGTCACTTGCCCTGCCTTGGTTCCAAACAGAAGGTCAAGTATTGCGAACCGTCTAGTAGGTGCATCCACATATTGAATACCAACGTTTTCTTGTACACACTTAACCAATTTCTCCACATTCCAAGATCTTAACACTACCCCAAACTCTGTTTGGAAAGTTAAAATTCGCTACCAATATCCGGTTTTCTTACAGATAGCATAATCGCTTGTAAATTTCCTACTGACTATTAGGAGGCCCATTTTACAAGAGGTCATCACCTCTTTCTTATTTTTAAGTTTCATCCATATAACTTCACTGGGACTGGGCAGTCTCCAAGAAATATCCTCTCTACATCCAGCTGTAATGTTCTTTCTAACCAAAAACACCACTCCATCTCCTCTCTTGCTCCTCTGTCTTTACATTCTATAGCATCTATATCCTGGAACATTAAACTGCCAGTCCTGTTCATCCCTGAGCCACATTTCTGTAATGGTAATGATATCCTTGCCCCACATTCCCATCTCTGCCCCATGTTCATCTGTCTCACATGTCATGCCTCTTACATCAAAGAAAATGCAGTTTAGCAGTCCTACCTCGGTCTTGCCAAACTGTTGTCTGCCTTGACCTCTAGAATTGCTCACTGCATCTCACCTCAAACATTTCTCTTTTCTCAGTATCTTGTTGGTTCCCACCATCCCCCTTACTAGTTTAAAACCTTCAGCATACTGCTAGCAAATTTCCCCACAAGAATATCGGTCCCCTTCCAATTCAGGTCCCTCTTATACAGGTCATTTCTATCCCTGAAGAGATCCCAATGATTGAAAAATGGGAATCCTAACCCCTGCAGCAGCTCCTCAGCCACACATTAGCTGCTCTATCTGACTGTTCCTAATCTCAATATTCCATTAGTTTGTAAACAAACCCCAACATGACATTTGCCATCTTTATTGACAGCTGAAATTAAAAGCTAACTTTTTGTGGTTCGGAGATGCGGACTCCCTGTAAATTTCTGAATTCAATCTCTATCTTGCCTGTTAAAATGCATAACTTCACTGTTTCTGTCTGATTTCATTTATTTAATCCACATTAAATTATTATGCAAAGCTCCTTGTTCACTCTCTTGTCCTATCTGTATTCCTCCGCAAACTTCTTTTTGTGTCATACTCACCACTTGTCTCCGCTCCAATTTTTGAGTCATTCGCAAACTTGCCTACAGTATATTCACTTTCCTCATCTTCAGTCATCAAAATACTTTGTAATATTTTTTTGTCCCCAGAATAGATTTATGTGGTACTCCACAGATTGACATCCTGTAAAATAAAACACTTAATCAAACTTTTCTGATTGGGATTTCAAAAATCCTCTCTCTATGTTAATACAGTACCTCCAAAGCCAAGGCTCCTATCTTATTCAGTAATCTTATGCATGGGTGCTATCAAACATCTTCAGAAAATCAAAACATGTTACAATCACGGTTTCCTCCATTTTCTCCAAGAATCCCGATACTTTTATCAGGCAAGATTTCCATTTTGTAAAGCCATTCTCAGTTTTCTGCTGTAACATCCTTTTTTAAAGACTCCACCATTTTTTCAATAAATGATGTTCAACTAAATGGCCTCAGTCAATCTTTTTTGTGCCTTGACTTTTTTTGAGTGAAGGTGTTGGGTGAAGGATCTATTATCAGCCGTCACTTCCACCTGCTGGAGAAGCACTGTCTTTGCATCTACTGTGAAAATCTCAACAAAATATATCTGATGTTCATCTACTGAGAAAGCAACTCCACAAATGTTCTCGCTCATCATCTTCTGCTGGTGGTCCCAGATTTTACGAAGCAAGTCGACAAGACTAATTAGCATCAAGTAAAGATCAATATTTGAGGAAAAAGATCTCAATTCCTGGTCACGTATTTTTGTTAATCTCTTTTTAGGATATTAGCTTTGACAATATGGATTCTGTGTGGGTGGAGCTGTGAAATACCAAGAGAGAAAAAACATTAGTGGGTGTCATACAGAGACCCCAGACTGTAGTGGTCATGTTGGAATAGTATTAAATAGGAAATTAGCCAAGCTAATGATATGGAGACATCTGTGATCATGGGTGATTTTAATCTGCATCCAGATTGGACAAATCAAATTAGCCACAACGTCTCCGGGGGGGAATTCCTGGCCTACATATGGGATGGTTTTCTTAACCAACATGTGGATGAGCCAACTAGAGAGCTTAGACTGGATACTGAGTAATGAGAAGGGAATCATTGCCAATCTAGCTGCATGAGACTCCTTGGAGATGAGTGACCATGACATGATACAACTTTTTTATCAGGATGGAAAGTGAGCCAGCTATTTTGGAGACTAGAGTGCTGAATGTTATTCAGGAAACTATGAAGATATATAAGGCATGATTTGGCGTTGATAGATTAGTGAAAGTTACTTAAAGGTGTGACAGTACATAGGCATTTGCAAATACCCAAGGAAATCATGGGGGAACTGCAACAACTACTTATTCCTGTCAGATACAAAAGCAAAATGGGTCACAGGGCCAATCCATGACTTATAAAGGAAATTTTCAATTGAAGGAAAAATCATAGAGAATGGCCAAGAAAATAATAGGTCTGATGTTTGAGAGCAGTTTCGATTCAGCAAAGAAGGACCAAGGGTTTGATTAAGATGGGAAAAATACAGTACAAAAGGAAGTAAGCTTGCAGGGAACATGAAGACTGACACTACAAGGTTATACTGTATTTGAAGAGAAAGATATTGATGAAGACAAATGTAGGTCTCTACAGATGGAAATGGGGAAATGTATAACAAAGGGCAAAGAAACAGCTGAGCAACTGAATACATACTTTAGTTCTGTCTTCACAAAAACGGACCGTTGTACAGGAGGTTGGTGAGGCTGCAGTTGGAGCATGTGTTCTGTTTTGGACACCTTGCTTGAGGAAGGATGTTATTGAACTGGAAAGAGTGCGGAAAAAAATTATCAGGATGTTACTAGGACTCAATGATCTGAGTTATAAGGAGAAGCTGAACAAGCTCGAACTTCTTTTCTCGGCAGTCTAGGCAATCATGAGAGACATGCACCCTTTTTTTTAGCCAGGGTCAAGGAATTGAGGATTAAATGTCATTAGTTTAAGGTTAGAGGGGAAAAGCATAAAAGGGAACCTGAGGGGCATTTTTTTTTTTTTACACAGAGGCTGGTACGTGTATGGAACGAGCTGCCAGCGGAATTGGTTCAGGTGGGTACGTTAACAACATTTAAAGGCATTTTGACAAATACATGGATCGGATGTCGACCAAATGCAGGGAAATGGGGTTAGCATGGTTGGACATTTTGGTCAGTATGGACCAGTTTGGACCAAACGACCTGTCTCTGTGCTGTAGGACTCTCTGACTCGAAGATACAAATCAAGTACCAGAAATCCTGGGGTGTGCAAAATTTAGTGAGAGGGAAGAGCTGAGGGAGGTCAATATTAGTAGAGAAATGGCGCTGGGAAATTGAGGCGATTAAACCCAATAAATCCTCAGGACCTGATAAATCTAGATCCCAGAGTACTTAAAGAAGCGGTTCTAGAAATCATGGATGCTTTAGTTGTCAGGATTCTTTAGATTTTGGTACAGTCCTTGCAGATTGGAGGTCAGCTACTGCCACTCCAATATTCAGAAAGAGAGGTACAGAGAAACCAGGGAATTATAGACCAGTAAGATTCAGATCGGTTAGTGGGGAACATTCTCAATTCATCAAGTAGTTTATGGCAGAGCATTGAGAAAGCCGCGGCAGGATTAAACAGAAATAGCATGGATTTATGGAGAGGAAATCATGCTTGTCAAATCTATTGGAATTCGGTGAAAATGTAACTATCAGAGTTGACAAAGCGGAACTAGGAAATATGGTATATTTGTACTTGCAGAAAGTGTTTGACAATGCCCCATTTAAGAGATCACTGTACAAGATTAAAGTGCATGGGATTGGCGTAAGTGTACTGAGATAAATAGAAAACTGATTGGCAGAGATAAAACAGAGTAGGTCCTAAGGGGTCCGTTTCAAATTGGCAGACAGTAACTAGTGGGTTGCCACAGGGTCCCCAACTATTAACAATACATATTAATGATTTGGATGAAGGAATAAAATGTAATATCTCAAGGTTTGCAGATGATACCAAGTTGGGTGGGATGGTGAACTGTGACGAGGATGCAGAGATCCTATGGCATGATCTGGACAGATTGGGTGAGCGGGCCAATCAATGACAGATGCAGTTTATTTTGGATAAATGTCAAATTATTCACTTTGGAGACAAAAGCAAGGTGGTGAATTACTACCTGACTGGCTGTAAATTGGGAGTGGGGAGTGTGCTGCAGGGCCTACTTGTCCTTGTGCACCAGTCGCTGAAGGTAAGCACGCAGGTGCAGCAGGCAGTAAAGAAGGCAAATGCTATATTGGACTTCATTGTGAGATGTTTCGAGTACAGGAGCAGGGATGTGTTGTTGCAGTTATACAGGGCTTTAGCGAGGCCACACCTCAAACAATGTGTGCAGTTCTGGTCTCCTTTTCTGAGCAAGGATGCTTTTGCTCTGAAGGGAATACAGTGACGGTTTACCTGAATGATTCCGAGGATAGTGGAAGTAACGTATGAGGACAGGTTGTCTAGGTTAGGATTGTTTTTGCTGGAGTTTAAACGAATGGGAGGGGACCTCATTCTAACAGGACGAGACAGGGTAGATGCAGGGAGGATGCTCCTGATGGTGGAGGTGTCCAGAATCAGGGGACACAGACTGAAGATTCGGGGTGTATCATGTAGGATGGAGATGAAGAGACATTTCTTCACCCAAAGAGTGATGACCCTGCGGAATTCATTACCACAGGAATTAGTTGATGCCAAAGCATTGAGTGTATTGAAGACGCAGCTAGATGTAGCATGTAGGGCAAATGGGAGCAAAAGTAATGGGGAGTAAACAGGACGAGGCTATTGAGCTGGATGATGAGCCATGATCATGATGAATGGCACAGCAGGCTCCAAGTGCGGAATGGCCTCCCCCTGTTCCTACCTTCAATGTTTAAGAGGATATTGCCCTGAGAAAACCATGGACTTTCTTCGTGCTTTCCCATTTACCTCAAAATATCACTCATCACCCCACCCGAAAAATAATGTGGAGACATAACATCTCAAATTTCAATGACACAGCTCCTCCCAAAGTCAAGATGTGATGGTTGAAGTGCAGCTTTGTTAATTCTTAACACAAGATGTCATTTTCTTCTGTGATTGCTTGTGTATGTCTGTATTTCTATGTGTGTGCGCGCATGTGTATTTGTGCATGCATGCATGTGTCTGTGTGTGTGTGCATGTGTCTCTGTGTGCGTGTCTGTGTCTGAGTGTCTGTGTGTGGCTGTGTGTGTCTGTGTCTGTGCATATCCATGGCTATGCGTCTGTCTCTGTGAAGATGTAAGTGTGTGTGAGTGTCTGTGTGTGTGTCTGCATCTGTGTGTGTGTGTATGTGTGTGTGTGTGTGTGTGTCTGTGTCTGTGCATAGCCATGGCTATGTGTCTGTCTCTGTGTAGGTGTAAGTGTATGTGAGTGTCTGTGTCTGCGTCTGTATCTGTGTGTGTGCACGCGCGGGTGTACGTTTCTGTGTCTGTGGCATTTTGAAGCACATCATATTTCGTTGAAACCACTTTCTTTGTCAGAGGCCACCAGCATGCTCCAGTTGCTGGAAGGTGCTCTAATGTATTTCAGATTGCGTGCCTCCATGCAATGTAACTTTCCTGCTTGACGAAGAGACTAATTCATAACAGTTAGTGTTTACCACCAATTTCTCACTAACAATTACAGAGTGCAATTATTGCCTTTAGTTTTAACGTCTAAGGTGATGTCTGGTCACCCTAACAGCTCACATCAAACCAATGGAAATCTCCCATTCATTTCTCTCAGCCAATAGGGACTCTCTCCATGTATAGTCGATGTTCAGGGCTGTCATACCATTCTTCAGCATTTCTGAAGCGGACCCTTTGGTCCATCACTAGCTACCTGGCTGTAGGAATCTCACCATGCAGGAAGTAAATTCACAAGTCACATGCTTCCATTCTGTCGACATGTCCAAGACACACTTGTTAGATGATTTAGGGACTCTCCATTTGAGAGGACACAGAATTCAAGAATTTGTCATGTCACTTCCAAATCTCAGCATTCCAACTGGGATACCCTCGCCCACCTCTCAATCAACCCAACAACTCCTCCAAGTCTCCATACAACAGCCTTTTCACTCCTCCCTCTTCATGTTTCAGGTCCACAAACTCCTTGCAAGGGCATCTGTACCTCTCAGATTATTCCAGACAAAACCATCGAGGGAAAAGGAGAAAGAGAGGACTGCAGATCAGATCAAAAAGTGTGGTGCTGGAAAAGCACAGCGAGTCAGACAGCATATTGAAGGAGAAGAGTCAGCGTTTAGGGCATAATGCTTTCATGGAGATTCCTGCCCAAAACACAGACTTGTCGGTCAGAAGTGAAGACTATTGTTGTGACAAGGTCTGCTGTTGGAATTGCGCAGTGAAAATCAATAACTTCATCATCATTCTAATAGAGGGCAATAATTCAACATACTTGTGGATGGATTATCTCATGTTCGAAATAAATACAATGATAATCATTGTTATATGAATCGTGAAGGGATTGGACAACATTAACAGATTATTAACAGGGTCTCAAAGCCCCCCCCCCCCCCCCCAGTTAACACAGGCGAAGAAAATAAAGAGGACAGATAAGCAAATTAAAACAAAATTATCAGAGACCACATTTGATTGAACGGATCAGACAAAACAAGAACAGATTGAGAACTAATGGATATTTTTAGTTCAGAGAAATTAACTCAGTTACAACAGAAAGATGAAAAACTGAAGGAATAGCATTTAGGAGCAAACACAGAAGAAGCATCTGAGTGCATTCCCAAATGTTACTAACTTGAAAAGGATGTCTTGATGAGACATTTAGGCAGATGGGAAAGTGGGAGAAATTCATTACCGGGGGCTTATAGAAAGGAGGTTTGGCAGGTAGCACATGAGTCACCTGTGGATCATTGTGGGAGTGAGAAGAACTCCCACCAAAATACAGAAACATTTTTCCTGGCCTGGGCTGCATAAAGATGGAGTTGAAAATTGCCAGAAATGTCATACTTGTCATGTAACTGGAAAACCTTAGGCAGTAATAAAACCAGCACCTTTTAAACCCATCCCTGCATTTGAGGAATCTTCTACAAGGGTCTTACTTGATTGAGTAGGACTCCTACAAAAACAAAACGTGGGAATTAGTATTTGTTAACTTTAATTGATGAGTCCATTCGATATTCAGAAGCCATTCTATGTGTGCAATACCACTGCTAGAAGGTTTGTGGAAGAATTATACCAATGTTTAACTCGATAAAGAACACGCACAGAGATACAATACAATGGTCAAATTTTACATTAGATTTATGCATGGCAGTTATGGGTAGCTTACCCACTGCTTAACAACAAGGATGGCAAGGGAGTGTAAGAAAGGTGGGGTCAAACTTCAAACATCATTAGTGAGCATAGAGAAGACCATGTTGAGAGCTTATCGTCAAGAGAATCCAAACGACTGGATAAAGGTATTCCATTTGTACATCTTACCAGACAGGATGCACCAAATGAACCTACCACATTCAGTCCATTTGAATGAGTGTTGGGGCATGAGCTGAAAGGTTCACTGAAATTAAATAAGGAGCAATTAGTGAGTCAGAGATCAGCGACCACATACTTAAACTGTGTGTCAAATTTTAGGGAATGATAAATTGAGTAGGGGAGTTGACTCCAATTAAGCAATATCCTTACAGACTTACGCCAAAGAAAGTTGACGTATGTTCGAAGACAGACTGAACACATGTTCCAAAAACAACAGCATCAAAGTGAGTTGCAGCAACTGGAGCTCAGCCATAGTAATGGTGCCAAAGCCAGATGGTACCCATGGTTGTGTGCAGACAGTTGCAAAGTTAATGCGGTTGCAGAGTCTGATTCATATCCGAGTCCAAATTGGGAAGACTGTATTGAAAAGGTAGGACAAGCAACTTAGATTTGTAATTTGGACTTGCTCAGAGGTTACAGGCAGGTACCTTTATCCGAAGGAGTGAAGACTATTTCGGCTTTTGTAACACTGAACGGACTTTACCAATTTGAAGTCATGCCAGTTGGTATGGAAAATATGCCAGTCACATTTCAAAGGATAACCAATAAAGTCATTTCTGCGTTATCCAATTGCAAGGTGTACATCATCAACCTTGTGATCTTTTATTCACACATGGGTAGAACATTTGCAGCATTTGTTGAAACTATTCAATTGACTTTGGGAGGCAGGCTGGTGAGAAACCTGGTTAAGTGTGAATTCGCTAAAGTTTGAGTCATGTCCCTCGGCCAAGTTGTCAGGCATGGAACAGATGGCCTGGACCATAACTTTGATAAAGACAGCAGGACTATGACTCCTGGCAGGGAACAGGTTTAACAAAAGTTTGTACCAAATTGTCGTTGTGTGGTTGCTCCACTGACTGACTAATTGAAGAAGTGCGGATATTTTAGTTGACAGTAGAATGTCAGAAGGCATTTGCCAGCCTGAAAGCTATGTTAGCCACTGCCCCAGTCTCCCCTTTAATTGTACGATATTCCCCAAGAGTAATGAACCTGGAGAGTGCATCCATTAGAAATTTGAGGCGGTGTGCTGGGGGCAATATTATACAAGGTCCCATATTCCTCACCATGTATTAAAGACTTAAGGATCTGAAACCACTCACATTCGCCCTTAATTTGGTCAAACAACTGAAGTGGAAGGTTTGTATGAAAGAATGAAGCTAACTCCTCTACTTTTCCAAATAAAGGATGAAATAAACAGTGGGCCGAATCTTACCTGCTGTAACTTGAAGTGCTCCTTATCAGTTAGATGTGTTTCTTGCAGCAAGGCTACATCGACCCCTTCCTTTCTGAGGCTTGAAAGTATCTTTTTCTCTTAACTGGTGAGTGACTCTCCTTAACGTTCCACGTGCACCATTTAAACGAGTGGTTAGCCATAGCAATCTGAAGCAGCCCATGACCCACTGGGAGAAGAACCCCACTTTTAGTGCGTCAAGTGAAAGCAGTAAACAGTTCATACAAACCTGAACATATAACTACAATAACAACCAAGTCAAAACTTCTAACAACTATTTCTACAACGAACCAACATCTAACATAAATAAGTGGAGACTTTCCGCCTTCCTGCAGAGGGTGTTCATATTACCCACTAATCCCCATGGCTCCTCCTAGCTGAAGCCGCTCCCCAAACCCAGGCAAAACAAAGTTTTAAAAAGTTGCACGCGTCTTACAATAAGAAAATTAAAAGTGGGCATTCAATCCGTCCCATCCATACTTTGATCCGAGGCAGTCCTAGTGAAACAAAATGTAACCAACCCCACCATCCCCAAACCCCCTTTCGCATTCCGAGCTAAGAGAGAAACGAAAAGCAAATGATAGAAAAACAAAGGATAATAGGAGTTTAGGAAGAAAGGAGAAGAAAGAGAAAAGAGAAAAAAGGACTTCCACATACTAAAAAAAAGCGTGGTAAACCAGGCAAACGCCAGAGAACATAATTGTCCATATTATTTCAACCAGCCAGTCTATTTTTAGATATACAGGAAGTCCTTTGAGTTTTCTGGTGAGTAAAAATTAAACACAGACCCTCCATGGCTGAAACAGAATATTGCCGGATATCCTACCAGAATATTCACATCCCTCAGCCTCCTTTTTATCTTACCAAAGGAATGCCTCTTGCGGATTACAGCCAGAGAAAGATCTTCGAAAAACATAATTCCTAATCCTTTATAGATCAGAACCTACGAATCCTTCCCAGAAGCTCGAGAAGCTTACAGCACTTTTTTTCTCTATCGTGCTGGAGTTGCACGAGGACCGAGTGGGGGCACTGCTCAGATCCCAGTGGGCCCACTCGACCCACACCCATTCGGCCCTGACTTCCAGCTTCAAAAATTGTATGAGCCATTTCTCCAAGAAGCTGACGAGCTGGCCTTCTTCTTCCTGTTCCGGAAGCCCGACCAGACTGATGTTCTACTGATGGCTCCGATTTTTGAGGTCGTCGACCTACTCTACTAAGGCCCTTACCTAACATTCCAGGACTTGGACACGACCCGCCGAGGATTCTGCCATGGTTTCCGAAGCTGCGGTCTGCTGTTCCACCTCGATGATGCGCGGCCCTAGACGCTGGGTCTCCTGCTCCTGCTTCTGCAGCTTGGTTGAAATCAGTTCCAGCCTGGTTCGGGACTCCTCCAATGCTGAATCAATCTTCTCTTGCAGGCTCTGAACTCCGAGACCAGGCTCTACTCCACATATAAGTCCACTGGGGCGTTCGCAGAGTCCGTCTTCACAGCCGCGGGCGTATCCATCGCTGCAGTGCCCTGCTGGTTGTGATCCTCATGGTTCTTTTCCCTTAGTCATTTTCCTTTCTCACTTAAAATGGCATAGAGCAACACTGGGGATCAAAAATGACCGATTTTACCTCAAGAGGGAAGAAAGAGAGGGTGAATACATCACTTTGTCTGGGTGCTAGTGCAGAGCTCAGCACGGCAGACCAACTTGATCGTCGCCATCGTGGATCTCACCCGTATAATCACTGTTAACAAACTTTTTTTGAAATGGTTTGAAGATGTTTCTTGTAGGGGGAGACAATGGAGAACTATTGGATATGATGTAGTTAGATATTCAGGTGGATGTTTAAGAGTTCAGAAAGTGAATAGTAAATAAAATTGAACCAATGTGGTTCAGGGGCGACTTTTGGAAATTGAAAGGTAAAAGTGAAGTTGGCCTTCAGTTAAGGGAAATTGGAAAATCGAAGTAAAGGCGTTCTGCACAGACTGCATGCAGTGTGGATGAGATTACACCTGTGTTTTGTACTGTTTCAAAGAATGAGAGGTGATCTCAGGGAAACTTAAAAACAATCACCCACAGCAGACTGACTAATACAGGGGCATGGAGAAGTGCAGCAGGCAAAGTTAGGGGGAACCCAAGATTTTCTACAAAAACATCAAGCTGAACAGAATAACCAGATAAAAATTAGGACCGATTTCGAAACAAAGGGGGTAATCAGTATGTGAAACTGGGGAACATTGATAGACTGTAACATGAGAGCTTCACATCTGTTTTAGTTGGGAGTTGGAAGATGCATGTACAGAATTCAAGAAGATGGACTGGGAAGCTCTCGAACAGATTCATATAAGATGCAAGTTGGGATTGTTGGTTTTGGATGATGTAAAGTCCAGATGAGTTGTATCGCAGGATGCTGTTGGAGACAAGAGAGGAAATATCCTGTCCTAAATGTTTAAGTCGAATTTGACCACATAAGGGAGGTGTTAGAGGACTGGAGAACAGCTATGTGGTCCCAAGTTACTGGAAAGGTGGTAGAGATAGACCAGTGTCTGGTGGTGTACCACAGTGAGCAGTGCAGTTGTATTATTTGTGGTATTCATAAATGATGTAAATATGAATGTGGAGGGGGTGGTGGGGGGTGGGGGCTAAGCGTAATAAGTAATTTTGTGTTTGACACAAAGATTGGCCAGGTGGTTGGCAGTGAGGAGGAAGGCTTTATGTTACAGGAAGATACAGGTGGAATGGTCAGATGGTCAGATCAATGGCAGATGGAATGGAACCCTGGTAAATATGAGGTGATGCACTTTGGAAGAAGGAGCCAGACAGGGGAGAATTCAATGAATAGCAGAACACTAGCGACATCAGAGAGTGTTTCTCCACACATCCCTGAATGTGACTGGACAGTGTAATAGCCAGTTCAGAAATCACACGGGACTGTAGGCATAGTGTTCATTCATCGAGGCGATATAATATAAGTTAAACATGCCATTGGTTAGGCCATAGATAGAATACTGTGTGCAGTTCTGGCAGACACATTACAGGAAGTGTTTGGCTTTCTCAATAACATCAGAAGCTATTGGGGTCTCCACAGAGTTGGAAGCTTCAGGGGAAGTCTCCTGGCTGCAACTCTCTCTAAATTTTCACTTGATTTGTTTTCCCTCCTCGATTGGAGAACTGTACCTGAGAATCTGTGTCTGATCTTTCCTTTTTGCCAAGTACATGTATCAGAACACTTAATTATTAATAGATTCTAGGCCAACGCCTTCAAATATTTTTGAGGAGCTCTGCTGTCATCCATAACACGTGACTCCTTCTCTTCCTGTGTAATTGGTAGGAGGCACTAACTGAGCTATCTCTACACTTCTCCAATAATTTCATTGAGCTGAATGCCTTCCTCATATTCCTATGAAGCTACCGTGAGGAGCTGAATAATCTCCTCCTTTTAACTGTGGAAATGTGCAGTGTCCAGCAGCACTGTTACATGAATGTTACTGATACTTACAACAGCACAAGCCTGAATGTTGTCCAGGTCTTGATGCACATGGACACAGACTAGTTCAGGAGCTGAAGGGGGACGTTTTTCCTGAATATTGTATGATCTTCAGTGAATACCCCCACTTCTAATCTTATGGTGTGGGCAAGACATTTATGAAGCAGCTGAAGATGTTTGTGCTGAGGAAGCTACGTTGAGGATGTTTTGCAGACATGTCCAG
This sequence comes from Chiloscyllium plagiosum, assembly GCF_037043375.1. Taxonomy (NCBI): domain Eukaryota; kingdom Metazoa; phylum Chordata; class Chondrichthyes; order Orectolobiformes; family Hemiscylliidae; genus Chiloscyllium; species Chiloscyllium plagiosum. The sequence goes on from NW_028270180.1 coordinate 103,342,465, forward strand.
GACTGAATGGAGTTTTGTACACAAACCACAGTCATTGTGCGTTATGCTTTCAATCACTCCGACCAGGGAAGTTTACAATTGATTCGCATTAAGTGCAATCCTGCTCAGGCTCTTTGAGACCGTCCTGAGTTAAATGATGCCTTGATGTCAGGGCCAGTCACTCTTCCCTGAGCCCTTGTATTCACGTCTTTTGCTCATATCAATAGGTCACAGTGGGGGGAGGGGGGGGGGTGTGGGGGGGGGGGGGAGGGGCAGGAGTGCTTTTTGACCAGTCAGAGTTGAGGGCTGTGAAGAATTGGACATGAAAGAGGATATTAGACCTTATGATCTTGTTGTGGGTGAAGACATGCTTGCGGGGGCAGGGGCGGAGCATGTGGATGACTGACATACTCCTGTTTGTGGGATCCTCACATTCTGTTATTGGAAAGTAGAGGGTGTTATTTTCCTGGAAGCTATGTTATTGAATGTTGCCAGATTGTCTGGACATCTCTGGTTGAGGTATAGGGGCTGTATTCACAGTGCATTTGGGTCTACAAAATGACCAACAAATGAAGCACAAGTTGCAGACAGGGGAAGCTCTGTAAAGAGAGATGAGGGGCCTCTTTCATACCTAGCCTGGGCTTTCCAATTACAATTTCCAAACAAGCCCAAACTGAGTTTGACAGTTTTGAGGGGCTGAATAGTCTCCTCTATTTCTGTGCACCAGTTTACAGCAGTATCCTCCAACTGCTCCTATCTAGCAGGTTTGAGGGACTGAATGGAACATAGAAACATGGGACTGAGGAGCAGGAGTGGGCCATTAGACACTTTGAGCCTTCTCCACCAGGCACTAAGATTGTCGCTGTTCAGGGTATGGTCACAGCCGCACTTTCCTGTCTGTATCCCATTATCCATGACTCACTTCTCTGTCAAATATTTAACTAACTCAGCTTTGAATCAATGTAAACAAAGAAGCTTCTCAAACTTGTGGGGAAGAGAATTCCCACTTGAAATGTCTGTTTTATAGAGTCATATCGCATGCAGATTTGTACGTGCTGACCAGACATCCCAATCTGATCGAGTCTGATTTGCCAGCATTTGGCTCATATTCCTCTAAACCTCCTTATTCAGACACCCATGAAGATGCCAGACTCTACCACTTCCTCTGGCATATAATCCCATATGCACACCTCCCTCTGTATGAAAACATTGCCTCTAAGTTCCGTCTAAAATATTTCCCCTCGCACCTTAAACCTATACCTTCTATTTTTGAATCCCCTATTCTGGGAAACAGCTCTTGTCTATTTAAACATCCATGCCCCTTATGATTTTATAAACCTCTATAAAGTCAGCCCTAAGCCCGTGATTCTACAGGGAAAACTGCTTTAGCCTATTCAGCCTCTGCTTATAGCTCAAACTCTCCAAACCTGGCAACATCCATATAAACCTTTTCTGAACCCTTTCAAGTTTCACAGCAACCTTCGTACAGCACGGTGCCAGAACTGTACACAGTATTCCAAAATGTGGCCTCACTGACATCCTGTACAGTTGTAACATGACATCCCAACTCCGAAACTCAATGCTCTGGCCAATGAAGGAAAACATGCCAAACACCTTGTTCACTATCCTATTCACTTTGAAAGAGCGTTGCACCTACATCTCTCTCTCTTGTTACTCAGCAACATCCTGCAAGAAATTTCCATTAAGTACCCCGATTTGCTTCCCAAAATATAGCACTTCACAATTATCTGAATTAAACGCCATCTGCCACTCGTCAGCCCATTGGCTCATCTGATCGGGATCTCATTGCACTCTGAGATAGTTTTCTTTATTACCCACAACACCAACAATTTTGGTGTAATCGACAAACTTGCTACCCTTACCACCTATGGTCACATCCACATCATTTATATAAATGACGAAAAGCAGTGGGCTCAGCACTGATCCTTGTGGCACACGACTGTTCACATGCCTCCAGTCTGAAAATCAATCCTCTACCAACCTCTGTCGCCCCCCTTCAATCTAGGTTTGTATTCAATTGGCTTGGGTGAGCTGGTTCCCATGTGACCTAACCTTACTAACTTGCCTAATATGCAGACTCTTGTCAAAGAACTTGATCCTGTCTATGTGGAAAGCATCGACAACACTGCCTTCATCAATCTGCTTTGTCACCTCTTTAACATACTCAGTCAAATTAGTGTGACACGATTTCTCATGCAAAAAGCCATGGTGACTATCCACAATCAAGCCTTGCCTTTGAACATGCATGCAATTGGCTATCCCTCAGAAACCCGTCCAACAACTCACCCACCACTGATGTCAGGCTCACCGGTCCAGATTTCCTTGGGTTGTTGAGTAACTGTTTTCTTTTCTACTGCCACTCCTCTATTGGTCACAGCAAATTATCGGTGTGACCAGTTTGACGACATGGCTTATAATATAGGTCTCACATTGGGTCAGGGCCGTCCTAGGAAGAAGTCATATAGATTTCCTTCTCTGTTAAAATAACAAATTCATGACTAAAACAAAGTTCCTCATGATGTAAAGATGAACGACAAACAGTGTAGAAAGTACAAAAGTGTACATTGATATTTCCATTACTAAAAGTAATGAGGAGCACAAACATATGCAGACACACACAGATACATACACAGGCACACATAGACAAACACAAACACACACACAGACATACACACAGACGTGCACACGCAGACACACTCAACCTCACAAAAACACAGAAACACAAAAACACGGACACACAGACACACATGCACCTGCAAATACACACACTAACACAGATGAATGCACGTACCATAGTGCGTACAAAATTAGAGCAGTAAAAAGGCCATTTGGCCCATCCAGTCTACTGAGCTATTGATCATGGCTGACATGGTTTTCAAGCCAGTTCTACTACCCTCTCACAATAAGCCTTGAGCCCATCTTTAATCATAACTTATCGACTTATATCCTAAAGATGCTAAGATGTGTGTGTGTGCGCACGCGCATGCACGTGTTTATCTGTGTGTGTTTGTGTGTGTGTGTATGTCCTTTTGTGCGTCCGTGTGTGTCTGTGTGCATGTGTTGTCTTTGTGTGTGTGTCTGTGCGTGTGCATGTGTCTGTGTGTCTCTGTGTGCGTGTCTTTGTGTGTGTGTATTTGTGTATGTGCGCGTGTGCGTGTGTGTGTCTCTCTGTGTGTGTCTGGGTGCGTGTGTATGTGTGTGTGTGTCGTGTACGTGTCTGTGTTTGTGTGTGTGTTTACCTAATAGCAGGAGACAGCATTATCGAGGACGGTTGTTTTTCATACTGGACGCCTGTTGTTATGGACTACTCAAAATATTTTTGAGCAGGCAGCGCAGACTATAACTTTGTAATTTGTTTCAGTAAGTGCACAGTGAAAATTATCAGGTTTTAAAATAGACAAAATATATTCACAAAACTACACAATGAAACACAAAGAACAGAATAAAGAACCCCTACAGAACTCAATCTATTCAAACTAAACTTAATTAGCTGTTCTTGAAGTACACAACCATCCCAATAAGCAAAACCCCCTTAAAACAGTACAAATGGAACAAATGATTGCACGTTAAAGTTAGAAGGGCAGAAGGAAAGACAGAGAGAGAGAGAGAGCCTGTCCACACAGCTAAACTACAAACTGGTTCTGGACTGAACTGCTCACCTCGAGAGCTGACCACTCCCCTTTCATTATACCTTTAATCACAAAACCGTTTAATCTCTGTACCAAACCATTCACCTTGGAGCCGGGAACTATTTACGACGCCTCTGAAAAAAAAAATCAAGGACACAGTATCTTTGAGAAAAGGAAGCTTTTAGAGAAAAGGTTTGTGACACTGTGCACAGTGGTGTTCCACAGGGACTTCTGCTCAATCCATTTTTGTTTTGACATTTAGACAAATGATTCAGATGAGAATTATAGAACGTGTGGTTAGACAGATTGTGGATAAAACCAAGTTTGGCTATATAGTGGACAATGAAGATTACACAGGGACCTAGATCAAATTACTTGAAGAATCTAAAGAGTTATACAGCACCGAAGCAAATACTTTTGACCAACTCGTCCATGCCAACCTGATTTCTGAAATTAATCGTGCCCTACTTGGGGTGGTGCAGAGGCTCAGTGGTTAGCACTACTGCCTCCCATACCAGGGACCTGCATTTGATTGCTGGCACAGCTGACTGACTGTGTGGAGTTTGCACATTCTCGCTGTGTCTGCGTGGGTTTCCTCCCACAGTCCAAAATTGTGCAGGTTATGTGAATTGGCCATGTTAAGTTGCACATAATGTCAGGTGCATTAGTCAGGGTAAATTTGGTGAGATGGTTCTGGGTGGGTAACTCTTCAGAGAGTTGGTGTGGACTTGTGCTACACAGTAGGGAATCTAATCTATTTGCCAGCAATTCTAACATATCATTCTAAATCCTTCCTATCAGTATATCCATCCTTTTAACTGTTGTAATTATACCTACCTCCACCACTTCTTCTGGCAGTTCATTATGTACACGCTCCACTTTCTGAGTGAAAACGTTTCCCCGACGTCACTTTAAAATCTTTCCCCTCTCACATTAAATCTATGCTTTCTAATTTTGGACTTCCAAGCATAGGGAAAAGATCTTGACTACTCACCCCCTATCCATGCACTTCATGAATTTATAAACCTCTAGAAGGTGAAAATGAGCCTCCCACCCAGGGTCTGTACTTTCAGTCATCCGGGACTTAAATTCTGAAATTCAATACTGACACCTCTTCCATCTCGATCAAACCACAATTTTAAAATCATTTTAGTCAACACGTTCAGATGTGTTATAAAACACCTCGACTTGGATTAGAAACTAAACCTTTGGGGCCAGAGGTAGGGACACTACCACCACTCCACAACAGCCCCAAAAGTTGCAACATTATTCTCCTGTGTGTTTGTTCATCAGCCTTTCCTGTCATGCTGCACCTGAATCCAGACAATCTGGTCTCGAGCTAGGGACACTACCAGATAAGTTCAGGAATTCGAATAGAATCCAGACGTCTGGCTCAGAGGCAGGGATAATACCGACTACACAAGATCTAAACCATGCCCGAATTGTTAACTTTAAATGCCAGCTTTCAGATCGGTATGGATTCATTGAAATCTGGGTAACTTTACTGAATTACCCACTTAAAATAGTAACGTTGTTAAAAAATGCAAGGTACTTACCTCAACTGTAGGATGTCGAGTTTATGTGCTCTGCCTTCGAGATAAACTATGAACATCTTTAAACACTTGGCTATTATTTCCGGTTTAAATGGCTATTATCTGTAGTCCTCAATATAAGGGAATGAAATCCTGCAGACACACTTTGCACTGTGAAGGAACTCGAATGGATATCAATACTGAACATCAGAGACAAAGACAGAGCGTAAATTTCTGGCCTGAAACAGCGATCACTGTTTCCCACCTCTAACGTGTGACTGCCCTCTTCCGAAAACAATTAAATGATACAAGGCAACTGATTATTTTCCAGCCTTTCTTCCCCAGTATTATCATTTACTGGGCAAAAGAATTGCAGATGGAGTTTAATGTTGATAAATGCAAGGTTTTGTACTTTGGTAAAACAAACTAAAAAACATATATACAATTAAATGTTGAACTATTGGTAGTGTTGTAGAACAGAGCAACCTAGAGTTTCAGGCATAATTCGTTGAAGTTTGCTTCATATGTAGACAGGGTGGTTATGAAGGTGTTTCACTTGCTGACCTTCATTATAGAGACATAGAGTCATAGAGATGTAATGCAGGGAAATAGACCCTCTGGTCCAAATTGTCCATGTCGACCAGATACCCTAACCTAATCTTGTCAATTTTGCCAACACTTGCCCATATCCCTCAGAACCTTTCCTATTTATATACTCATCCAGATGTCTTTTAAATACTTTAATTTGACCAGCCTCTGGCAACTCATTCCATACACATGCCACCCTCTATGCATAAAAATTGCCCCTGAGGTCCCTTTTAAATCTTTTCCCTCTCATCCTAAACCTATGCCCTCTAATTGTGGACTCGCTCACCCCAGGGAAAAGACATTGTCTATTTACCCGATGCATGCATCTCATGATTTTATAAACCTCTATAAGTCACCTTTCAGTCTCTATGATTCAGCGAAAACAGCCCCAGCCTATTCCGGCTCTCCCTACAGCTCAAATCCTCCAGCCCTGGCAATACCCTTGTTAATCTTTTCTGAACCCTTCCAAGTTTCGCAACATCTTTCCGATAGGAATGAGACCAGAATTGTACACAATATTCCAAAAGTGGCCTAACCAATGTCCTGTACAGCTGCAACATGACCTTCCAACACTTGTATTCAGTGGTTTGAACAATAAAGGAAAGCATATTAAACACTTACTTCACTATCCTATCTACCTGCAACTCTATTTTCAAGGAAATAGGAACCTGTACTCCAAGGTCTCTTTGTTCAGCAACACTCTCCAGGATTGTATCATTAAGTGTATAAGTCCTGCTCTGATTTGCTTTTCCTAAATGTAGCACCTCGCATTTATCTAAATTTATCTCCATCTGCCACTTCTCAGTCCATTGGCCCATCTGATCTAGATTCCATTTTACTCTGTGGTAACGTTCGTAAGTGTTCACTACAACTCCAATTTTGGTCTCATCTGCAAACCTACTAGCTATATCTCCTATGTTCACATGCAAATCATTTATATAGATTACGAATAGCAGTTGACAGTCCTTTGAATACAGGAGTTGGGACGGTATGTTCAGGTTGCACAGGACATTCGTGAGGCATGTCCTGGAGGACTGTGTGCAGTTCTGGTCGCCCTGTTATATAGAAAATATTATCAAGTTTGAAAGAGTTCAAAGAGATTTGTCAGGATGTTGCTGGGAATGGAGTGTTTGAATTATAAGGACAGGCTCAACAGCCTCGAACATTTCCTACTGTAGCATAAGAGGCTGAGACGTAACCTTGTGGAGGTTTATAATATCATGAGAGGTTTCGATAATGTTAAATGGTAGGTGTCTTTTCCTTCGACTGGGGGATTGTTTTACGATAAGAGGAGGAAGTTTCTTAAAAGAAATAGCGTCATAGAGCTGCATAGCATAGAAACAGACCCATTGGTCCAACGTGTCCATGCCAACCAGATAGCCAAATTTATTCTCCTTCTATTTGCCGGCATATGGTCAATTTCCATTTAAACCCTTCCCATTCATCTGTCCATGCAGATGCCTGTTAAATGTTGTAATTGTGCCAGCCTCAATACCTTCCCCTGGCAGCTCATTACACACGGACCATCCTCTACATGAAGATGTTGCCCATGAGAGCCCATTTTTGTCTTTCCCATCCAACCTTAAACCTTTGCCATCTAGTATTTGACTGCACTACCCTAGGGAAAAGACCTTGACTATTCACTTTATCCGTTGCACCCACGATTTTACTAACCTCTAACGTCAATCCTCATCCTCTGATTCTCCAGGGAAAATAGGTTCAGCCTATTCAGCCTCTCCCTGTACCTCAAACCCTCCAACCATGGCAAATTCAGTGTAAACCCTTCTTGAACCCTTTCAAATTTGACAACACCCTTCCTGCAGAGCAGGGAGATCAGATTTGCAAACAATATTCCAAAAGTGGTCGAAGCAATGTCTTGTACAGTTGCAATTATGTCTCCTAACGCATATACACAATGCACTGACCAATAACATATCAAATACTTTCTTCACTGTCCTATCTACCTGCAAATCCACATTCAAAGAACTATAAACCTGTACTCTGAGGTCACTTTGTTCAGCAACACTCCCCAGGACTTTATCTGTAAGTGTATAAGTCCTGCCTTGATATGCCTTTCCAATATGCAGCATCTCACATTTATCTAAATTAAACTCTGTCTGCCATTCCTCGGTCCATTGGCCCATCTGATTCAGTTCCCGCCGTAATCTGAGGTAACCTTCTTTGCTGGCCACTATACCTCCAATTTTGGTGTCATCTGCAAACGTACTAACTGTCCTATGTTCATATCGAAATCATTTATATAAATGACGAAAAGTAGCGGGCCCAGCACCGATCCTTGTAGCACTCCACTAGTCACAGGCGTCCAGTCTGCAAAACAACCCTCCACCACCACCCTCTGTCCTCTACCTTTGAGCCAGTTCTCTATCCAACTGGGTAATTCTCCCTGTATTCCATGTGATCTAACCTTGCTAACAGTCTCCATGGGGAACTGTGTCGAATGCCTAACTGAAGTCCATATAGATCACATCCAGCGTTCTGCCTTCATCAATCCTCTCCGTTACTTATCAACAAAAACAATCAAATTAGTGAAACATTATTATCCACGCACGTTCCCATTTCACTATCCAGATAAAGGGCTATTGCCCAGAACGTCGATTTTCATGCTCATCAGATGCTGCCTGACCTGCTGTGCTTTTCCAGTACCACTCTGATCTAGACTCTGATCTGTTGCATCTGCAGTCCTCACTTTTGCCGATCCCTAATCAGTCCTTGCCTATCCAAATGCATGTAAATCCTGTAGCTCATGATTCCCTCCAACGCCGTGCCCACCACCTATGTCAGGCTCCCCAGTCTATAGTTCTTGGCTTTTTCTTTCCATTTTGTTTAATAGCAAAACTTTAAACAATCTCATGACTTCCAGCATCTCACCTGTGGCTATTGATGATGACAACATCTCAGCAAGGGACCCAGCAATTACTTCGTTAGCTTCCTACAAATTTCTTGGGTCCACCTCATCAGGACCTGTGAGGTGATTCATTTTTTACACAGTACAATTACACAGCATGTGGTTCGTGTAGGGAGTGAACTTCCTGAGGAAGTGATGGATTGTGGGTAAAGTTATAGCATTTAAAACGCATTCCGTTAAGTACAAGAATAAGAGGACATTTGGACAAATCTGGGCCAAGCGCAAGCAGGTGGGACTAGTTTAGCTTGGGATTATGGTCAACATGGACTGTATAGGCCGATACGCCTGTTTGCAAATACCCTATACAACTCGATGAGTCTATGCGTGTTCGTGTGTCCAAGTATGTATCTGCATGTTTCTGTTCGTGTTTGTCTTTTCCTATTTGTCTATATTTGTCTCTGTTAACCTCTGTTTGCATGTCTATCTCTCTGTGCTTGTTACAGGTGTTCCTGCATTAGTGTGTGGATCTCTGTCTCTGCATCTCTGTGCAATGGGAACTCTTCTCATTTTTGGTGTGAATCACTGAAACGGGGTCAAAACCATTTTCCCTTCCTCTCCCTTTCCCTCTTTTCTTTAAAGTGATACAAGCCCACACTGGTCTGGTTTAGGTCTTTTCAATGCATTCTCACATATAAGGTTACTTGTAAGAGTAAAACATTAAAAATTCCAAATTACAGGAAGTGCATTAAAATTAATCTCATCGCCATGGAAAGTGGCTCACTCGGAATTGCTTGTATATAATTGCAATGGAAATATGCTTTAACGTGTACACTGTGTATTGGAAATACTACCCAGTGACAAACCATTTCCACATTGCAGACGGAGCACAGACATTTCTCCACACGAACATGTTCCATTCTGAGGGCCTCAGTACAATGACAATCCTCTCCAAACTAACCTAATGTGTGTGTGTGGTGTGTGTGTGTGTGTGTGTGTGTCTGTGTGTGTGTGTCTATGTGTGTGTGTTTGGTGCAATCAAAATTCAGGTTGTATTGTGCTGCGAGCTGCTGCCCTCCCTCTCTCCCTCCCAGACTGAATCCCTGATCGTTTACACACTTCAGCACCACGATTACAGTGGCGTGGGGATGGGGGATCTGGTTGGGGGTGCAACAGAGATTGAAACAAGAGAAATCTCAGCAGCTCTGGAAGCATCTTTGGACAAAAATAAAAGTTGACGTTTTGGATTGAGTGATCCTTACTCAGAACTCATATTGGGGGATATTATATCACTTTAAACATCACAGAGACTGCCAGACTCGCCCCACACAGATACACACACGAATACAGACACATAGAAGCACTCACTATACATTGACAGTAATACAGACCTGGAGAGTGTGTCAATATTTCACTCGCTCTGTCTGGTGTGTGTCATTATTTTTGGGTGGAGTGTGACTGTAGGACAACTTCAATATTTGCAGATACCAAACCTGAAAGAATTGTAAAATTTTTGAGGACGGTGTGGAATTCCAACAGGAAAGTTATATGTTGGTGCAGTGTTCAGGTGTATGGCAGATGAGGATCAATGCAGCGCAGTGTGAGGTGATGCTCTTGAGTAGGAAGGACATTGAAAGACAATATAAAACAGTTTGTACCGTTATAAAGGAGGTGCAGGAACAAAGGTCCAGGGTGTATATGAGAACAGGTTATTGAAGATGTCAGGACAAGTGGGGAAAGCAGGAAATCTGAGCTGTTTACAGGGGATGTATAGCAGGGAGTCTCCGTGCTCCCTTCCGAGGATGGGATGGAGACGATGTGATGTGAGTCCACCCTCCGGCCCACCGTGACCTTGGGGATTCCATTTGTACAGCTCAACACAAAAGGGAGATGCCATCAGGGTCACGGCTTCTCAATTGTGCCGGGGGGAAACGGAGGTGCCATTAGGTTTGAAGTGAGAATTGCCCTTCACTGAACATTGCTCCTTACTCGGTTTTTAGGACGTGGATGTTTCAGAATCTACACACGAGGCATCCCAGTCCTCTCTGGCTCGTACCAGTCTCTTCCCAACATGGCAGGGGGAGGGGGGATGTGAGTGAAGCGATATCAGGCACTCCATCACTCGGCTTGACCCTTACTGTCCTATTACAAGCTTTATCTCCTGGAATGGGAGAAAGGGAGGGACGGAGGGAGGGAGGGTGGAGTGGGTACCTCTGCTGTTAGTGCTGGTGTAGGTGGGGGGAGATATGGTGAGGTGTCTGGAGGGTGTCAGTCCACAGTGTCGTATCCATGCAATGTTATTAGTATGTGTGTATGTGTGTGTGTGTGTGTGGGGGGGAGGTGGGGGGGGGGGGGGATAATGGGAAGAGAGAGAGAGAGGGAAGGTGCTGCAAGCAGCAATGAGAGTGGTGGAGCATGAACGTTGTTCTGGGTCGCTGCTGCAACAGATATACAGTGAGTGTGAGGGAGCAAAGAGAATACGGTGACCCTTATCCTGACAGAGCCGGGAAGGTTATTGATGCTTCTCCTGTATTGCTGGACATTTCTTCAGATCGCAGATACTGCACTGAGCTGGGTGGGAACCTCAGACAATGCTCGGTGAGTTGGATAGTGCGACCCTTACTGGGAAGAGAATGGTCTCCCTCTGTGCTACCCCATTCACCAGGACCTCCGTGCCCCTGTCGACAAACTGTGGTGTAATTGCCCCTTATCTGCCATGCTCGGGGTAAACTACACAAACCAGCTCCGACATCAAAAAAGCTCAACTGTGCGCCCAACGACCTTTTAAAGATGGCCCCAGTGCCAGGGATCACGGAATACCCAGAGGCATCAGTGCGATGGTGAGTACCTCCAGCCGTGATGGGTGGGGGAATAGGGCTGGCATTGAATGAGAGGGACACCATGGGGTGGGGTAGGTAGTTAATGAGGTGAGTTCGATAAGGTAGCACTAGGAAAGTAGCACAACCTTGTGCAGATAATCCCTCTGTCACACTCACTGAAAATGGCACTGAGATAAATTATGGTTCGATCCAGCCCAATGAGACGAAGACACCGTTTGGCCCAATCCCAGTTATAACGCTGCATCTGCTTGATCAATGCTCTCCATCACAGAGAAGGAGCTCACCGTCACCTTCCCCTTGGGTAATATGGCAGGGCAGGAGACTGAGCTATCAGTGGGGAAGCACTTTGAGACACATAATCATAATTCTATTAGTTTTAAAATAGAGATGGAAAAGGATGAACTGGGTCTAAAAGGTAACGCTCTAAATCGGAGGAAGGCCAATTTTGATGATATTAGCAAGAACTTCCAAACTGGATTGGAACAGATATTCGCAGTTACGGGGCATGCTGAGAAGAGGGAAGCCTTCAAAAAGGAATTGTCAAAATCACAGAGACAGTCTGTCCCTGTTAGGGTGAAGGGTAAGGGTGATAGGTGTAAGGAATGCTGGAGGACGGGAGAAATTGAGTGTCTGGTCACGGATAAGAGGGAAGCATATGTCAGGTAGAGAGAGCAGGAGTCAAGGATTTTTTCAGTACTCATTCACGGGTTGAGGGTATCACTGGTTGGGCCTGCATTCATTACCCAACACTAATTGCCCAGAGGGCAGTTACGAGTCACATTTCAACTCTCCCTCCCACTCTGCCGAGGACATGGAGTTCCTAGGCCTCCTTCACCGCCGCTCCCTCACCACCAGACGCCTGGAGGAAGAATGCCTCATCTTCCGCCTCGGAACACTTCAACCCCAGGGCATCATTGAGGACTTCAACAGTTTCCTCATTTCGCATTCCCCCACCTCACCCCAGTTCCAAACTTCCAGCTCAGCACTGTCTCCGTGACTTGTCCTGACTTGTCCTACCTGCCTATCTTCTTTTCCACCTATCCACTCCACACTCCCCCCGCCCCCGACCTATCACCTTCATCCCCTCCCCCATTCACCTATTATACTCTATGCTACTTTCTTCCCACCTCCACTCTCCTCTCGCTTATCTCTCCACGCTTCATGTTCTCTGCCTTTATTCCTGATGAAGGGCATTTGCTGCTCCTCGGATGCTGCCTGAACTGCTGTGCTCTTCCAGCACCACTAATCCAGTTACGAGTCACACACATGGTTGTCGGTCTGGAGTTACATGTAACCCAGGCCTGGTAAGGAGGCAGTTTGCTTCCTTCAAGACCATAAGCGAACCTGATGGGTTTTCCAAAAATCATCGTCATTTGGCTCTTATTTCCAGAGTTAAAGTGACTGTTAAGAAGGGTCTAAAGCCAGTAGGAGTATACATAAGATGGAAATTCAGAGGCCACAAAGGGGACATGAGATAGTTCTGGCAAATAGGGTTAAGGAGAATCCAAAGGGACTCTACACATACATTAAGGACAAAAGAATAACTCAGGAGGGTTTTGGCCCACTTAGAGATCAGCAAGGTTGCCGATGTGCAAAACCGCAGGAGATGGAGGCGATACTAAACAAGCATCGTGCGTCAGTATTGACTGTGCAGAAGGATATGCAAGCTAAAGAAGTTTGGAAATAAACCGTGACATGTTGAAAAGTGCCTGTATTACAGAGAAGGAGATGCTGGAGTTCGTAAACCCGTAAAAGTGGGAAAATCTTCAGGACCTGATCAGATGTACCCGAGAACTCTGTGGAAGTGAGTGAAGTGATTGCTGGCCCCTTGCTGAGATATTTGTATCGTCAATTGTCACAGATGAGGTACCGGAAGATAGGAGGCTTGCGAATTTGGTGCGATTATTGACAACATTTAAGAAGGATGGTAAGGAAAAGCTAGTGAGCCAGACTTCAGTGGAGGGCAAGCTGTTGATAAGGATTATGAGGCACAAGGTTTGCATGGATTTTGAAAAGCAAGGACTGATAAATGATCGGCCACATGGATCGAAGCATGGAAAGTTGAGTCTCACTAAATTGACTGGGTATGTTTGAAGAAGTGACTAAGAGGATTCATTGCGGCAGAGGTGTATATTGTTGGTATGGACTTCAGTAAGGCATTTGCCAACTTCCTGCATGGTAGATTGGTTAACAAGTTTAGTTCATCTGGAATACAGGGAGAACTAGCCATATGTATACAGAATTAGCCCGAAGTCAGGAGACAGAAGGTGGTGGTAAAGGATTGTTTTTCGAAAAGGAGGGTTGTTACCATTGGTGTGCTGCAAGGGTTAGTGCTGGCTACACTGCTTTTCACTATTCACATAAATCATTTGGATGTGATCATTGCAGCAATAGTTGCTACGTTTGCAGATGAAACCCAAAATGATGGTGTAGTGGACAGCAAAGAAGGTTTACCTCAGAGTACAATGGAATCTTGGTCAGATGGGCAGAGGGGCTGACAATTGGCAGGTGGTTTTTAATCGAGACAAATGGGAGGTGCTGCATTTTGGAAATGCAAATCAGGGCAGGACATGTACACTTCATGCTAACGTCCTGGGGAGTGTTGCTGAACAAAGAGACCTTGGAATGCAGGTTCATAGTTTCTTTAAAGTAGAATCGCAGTTAGGTAGGATAGTGAAGAAAGCATTTGGTATGCTTGCCTTTATTGGCCAGTGCTTTAACTATATGAATTGGGTGGTCATGTTGCTGCTGTACAGCACATTACTTTGGCCATTTTTGGTGTACTGCATTCAATTCTGGTCTCCTTCCTTTTGGAAATATATTGTGAAACTTGAAGGGAGTCAGTAAAGATTTACAAGGATGTTGCCAGGATTGGAGCTATAGGGAGAGTGCGAGTAGATTGGGTTCTCACAAACTTGGATGATTGGGTTATTTTATTCCTGTAGCCTGAGGAGCATGTATAGTGTGCATAGCCAAGGTCTTTTTCCCCAAAACTAGAGGGCATGGATTTCCGATGGGAGGGAAAAGATTTTAAAATGACCTAAGGAGCAATTTTTTTTCCCACAGAGGGTGGTGCATGTGTGGAATGAGGAGGTGGTGGAGGCTTTTACAATTATAACGTCTAAATGATATTGGGATGGGTACATGAAGAGGAAGGGTTTACATCGACATTGGCCAAATGTGACTAGTTTAATTTGGGATATCCCATCAGCATGGACGACTTACTCTGAAGCCTCTTATTCCATGCTGTACATTTCCGAGACTCTGACTCTATCTGACCTTGCACCAATATCGTATTAATTCATCATTCCCGGACATACTAACCGATGTTGCTAGATATGATCGAAATGTCTTCATTTCAGCATTCTGAAACCTGCAAACGCATCCTTACATAACACTGACTCAGAGTCTCTCTCCCTCTGTCTATTTCCCAAATCCCTCCCATTTGTTTATGTTTAAACTGCTTCCCCACCATCTAGTTTAATTGTCCAGTTTCAATGTGAAGAACTGTCCTATATCTTTTCCTGCCTTTGAATGTTGCTCACTCAAGAGCATCAGCTTCCAACACTAAGAAGCTTAGAAACAGTGTTCAAAAAAGCATTGCTTGCGTTTTCTTTGACTTCCCAGTGTCCTGCCCTGTGCTCCATGTTGGATGACGGGGTTTTAACAGTTTCGATGCACACCTTTGTAACTTGCTCTGTGCCTATTCATTGAACGCCTCTGTTAATCTCTCTCTGCTGCTCATGTGCTCAGTACCATGAGGAATCCTCACAACTGTTAGTGATTCAGACCAGGCTTCTCATTTGCCTTTGACTGACATTTGACTTAACTCTAGTTTTTGTATGTTCGTGGAAATGCTGGGGATGGTTTCCTAGAGGCTGTGTTTTAAGCTGCTGTGGAAATTCAGGAAGACCAGAGGCTTTGGTGATCCAACTCTGGATGAAACATGGTGACTGTAGTTACAGCATCTGGATCTGCAACATGACTAACAAATGGAGCAGAGGCTGCAGAGAGGGGAATCTCTGCAAAATGGAATGAGGGAATTACATTCAGATCAGCCATGGTTTTGAAGAATGTTGGAGCAGGATTGAATGGCTCGTTCATGCAACTTATTCAGATGTTTCTGTTGGTATCAAGCCAATTCCTCTTCTCTCCCAGTGTCTCACAGTGGTGGGTAGTGAGTCACCTCCTCCTGTTCCTGGGGAACAGAAATATGGGCCTCACTAGCCTCCAGAGTTCCCTGTATCCCAGTATCAAGCAGTTGAGTTACTGCCTCCAGTTCCTGTGTCCCAGTATCGAGCAGTTGAGTGACTCCTCCTGTGCCTGTGTCCCAGTCTCAAACAGTTGAAAGACTGCCTCCTGTTCCTCTGTCCCAGTCTCGAGCAGTTGAGTGACTACCTCCTATTTCTCCCAGTTCCTGAGCAGCAGTTTCAATGCTCTGAATGATGTCACAAGGTTAAGAAAGGACTTGATAACAGAGAATTTCAAACTTGGAGCAGCATTACACAAAGATATCTAGAAACGTCTCCATCAAATATTATATGCAGCTCGTCTGTTATTGTATTCCTGTCTCCTTTTATAAACAGGGTGAATCATATACAACAGTGCAGTGTTCCGACAATACTCCCATATATAGGGAAGACAGATTAAAAAGATTGAAAGATTTATGATCTATCCCTCAGCAACTCTCATTCATTCCATCCAAACCTAGTAATGTGCCCTTTTATTGTGTTATGTAAAATGATGTAAGGAACTGGTTAACTGAACCTGTTTGTTTGGTGACTGTGATTAATGTCAGTCTCCATGGATTCTAATTATCCCAGTGGAGAGTTTCCATCTTTTCATGATGAAAGAGATCGATTCAATATGTTATCCCATGGTATGGCGGGAGCATCACCGATAGCACTAACAGGGATCGACTGCTCCAGAGAGAGAGAGAGATCAGAAACTGAGAACATTAGATTGGAAAGTTCCAACAATGGACAGGGGTTTATCCTATTATGTTTGGATTTTTTCTACATATTATTGGTGGCCGTTATCATTACGGATCAAATATGTACTTTACATTATTCAGTGCTTTTATTATCCTATCCTGGCTATTGTTGGTGCCCCTGGTAAGTTTCACTGTCGATATATTATTTGCATTAACCATGTACGACTGTATAACTGTTCTTTTCATTTACTCTACTCTGTAAGTATTCACGGTCCAAACCACAGCAAACAACAGTGAACTTGTTCATTCTTTCTCTCCTTCTTTAGTTCTGGCACTGGGCCTTGTTGGTTGACTTACTCACTTTCAGGTATGAACCAGGATGCATTGCATCACTGCCCTTGCTATTTAAATATTGAAAGCTTGGAGGTCACTGTCTTCTGTTCTGGATGCAAACTCCATTTCCTTCCTCTGACTCCATCTCATCCCTGGCCAATAACTGAGGCTGAAACAGACGAGTCACAACTACGGTGATCCCTTTGGCCACAAGCTGATTACTGACACCATATCCTGACCATTCCTAATTTTAACTATTGACAACTGCAGAATATACTTCACTGGTTCATCCCATCTGCTGTTTGAACCTTCAGCTATGAAAGACAGTCTTAATAAAGCCAATAACCTGCTGCTGCTTAACCAAATCTGAGTCGGTATTCCATGGCTTGTATCTAAATGCAACCAAAATCCCATCATTCCTGTACGGATTGCTTTATATTGTTGTTGGGTCTGGAAATGTCTTTACTTTAATATTCACAAGCACATCGTCACCTCTGTCTATGACACGGTCCTCAGTCTCCCTCGGTTAATGCCACAAAGTCCTGTCAGTTGTTCACATTTAAACTGATTTCCTCTATGTCTATTCTCTCTCAAATAATAATTTTCATATCTACTGCCACCAACACACACAGACGCACACACAGATACACACACACACACACACAATCTCTTATCTCATATTTCGGCAATGGAGGTGCAGAGCCATACATTTGTGGGAGTCTAATTACTGTCACTTACTGCATGGGTTACACATCTTCCCGTGCAAGACATTTCTGTAGTGCAAGTATAGTAGCAATATACTGGCAAAGGTTTGCAATGGTCCCCATGTCCAAGTAGTCCAGTTTATAGAGTAGTCCACTAGCATGGTCTGCACAGCTCTCCATTCTGGCTAGTCCCTTGTCCCAGTTTATGGTGTCTTGGATGGTTCTGTGAGGCAGATTCACAAGTTGATGTAACTAACCATTTCAACTGATCTGGCAATAACTCCATGTCCTCGGCAGAGTGGGAGGGAGAGTTGAAATGTGACTCGTAACTGCCCTCTGGGCAATTAGTGTTGGGTAATGAATGCAGGCCCAACCAGTGATACCCTCAACCCGTGAATGAGTACTGAAAAAATCCTTGACTCCTGCTCTCTCTACCTGACATATGCTTCCCTCTTATCCGTGACCAGACACTCAATTTCTCCCGTCCTCCAGCATTCCTTACACCTATCACCCTTACCCTTCACCCTAACAGGGACAGACTGTCTCTGTGATTTTGACAATTCCTTTTTGAAGGCTTCCCTCTTCTCAGCATGCCCCGTAACTGCGAATATCTGTTCCAATCCAGTTTGGAAGTTCTTGCTAATATCATCAAAATTGGCCTTCCTCCGATTTAGAGCGTTACCTTTTAGACCCAGTTCATCCTTTTCCATCTCTATTTTAAAACTAATAGAATTATGATTATGTGTCTCAAAGTGCTTCCCCACTGATAGCTCAGTCTCCTGCCCTGCCATATTACCCAAGGGGAAGGTGACGGTGAGCTCCTTCTCTGTGATGGAGAGCATTGATCAAGCAGATGCAGCGTTATAACTGGGATTGGGCCAAACGGTGTCTTCGTCTCATTGGGCTGGATCGAACCATAATTTATCTCAGTGCCATTTTCAGTGAGTGTGACAGAGGGATTATCTGCACAAGGTTGTGCTACTTTCCTAGTGCTACCTTATCGAACTCACCTCATTAACTACCTACCCCACCCCATGGTGTCCCTCTCATTCAATGCCAGCCCTATTCCCCCACCCATCACGGCTGGAGGTACTCACCATCGCACTGATGCCTCTGGGTATTCCGTGATCCCTGGCACTGGGGCCATCTTTAAAAGGTCGTTGGGCGCACAGTTGAGCTTTTTTGATGTCGGAGCTGGTTTGTGTAGTTTACCCCGAGCATGGCAGATAAGGGGCAATTACACCACAGTTTGTCGACAGGGGCACGGAGGTCCTGGTGAATGGGGTAGCACAGAGGGAGACCATTCTCTTCCCAGTAAGGGTCGCACTATCCAACTCACCGAGCATTGTCTGAGGTTCCCACCCAGCTCAGTGCAGTATCTGCGATCTGAAGAAATGTCCAGCAATACAGGAGAAGCATCAATAACCTTCCCGGCTCTGTCAGGATAAGGGTCACCGTATTCTCTTTGCTCCCTCACACTCACTGTATATCTGTTGCAGCAGCGACCCAGAACAACGTTCATGCTCCACCACTCTCATTGCTGCTTGCAGCACCTTCCCTCTCTCTCTCTCTTCCCATTATCCCCCCCCCCCCCCCCCACCTCCCCCCCACACACACACACACACATACACACATACTAATAACATTGCATGGATACGACACTGTGGACTGACACCCTCCAGACACCTCACCATATCTCCCCCCACCTACACCAGCACTAACAGCAGAGGTACCCACTCCACCCTCCCTCCCTCCGTCCCTCCCTTTCTCCCATTCCAGGAGATAAAGCTTGTAATAGGACAGTAAGGGTCAAGCCGAGTGATGGAGTGCCTGATATCGCTTCACTCACATCCCCCCTCCCCCTGCCATGTTGGGAAGAGACTGGTACGAGCCAGAGAGGACTGGGATGCCTCGTGTGTAGATTCTGAAACATCCACGTCCTAAAAACCGAGTAAGGAGCAATGTTCAGTGAAGGGCAATTCTCACTTCAAACCTAATGGCACCTCCGTTTCCCCCCGGCACAATTGAGAAGCCGTGACCCTGATGGCATCTCCCTTTTGTGTTGAGCTGTACAAATGGAATCCCCAAGGTCACGGTGGGCCGGAGGGTGGACTCACATCACATCGTCTCCATCCCATCCTCGGAAGGGAGCACGGAGACTCCCTGCTATACATCCCCTGTAAACAGCTCAGATTTCCTGCTTTCCCCACTTGTCCTGACATCTTCAATAACCTGTTCTCATATACACCCTGGACCTTTGTTCCTGCACCTCCTTTATAACGGTACAAACTGTTTTATATTGTCTTTCAATGTCCTTCCTACTCAAGAGCATCACCTCACACTGCGCTGCATTGATCCTCATCTGCCATACACCTGAACACTGCACCAACATATAACTTTCCTGTTGGAATTCCACACCGTCCTCAAAAATTTTACAATTCTTTCAGGTTTGGTATCTGCAAATATTGAAGTTGTCCTACAGTCACACTCCACCCAAAAATAATGACACACACCAGACAGAGCGAGTGAAATATTGACACACTCTCCAGGTCTGTATTACTGTCAATGTATAGTGAGTGCTTCTATGTGTCTGTATTCGTGTGTGTATCTGTGTGGGGCGAGTCTGGCAGTCTCTGTGATGTTTAAAGTGATATAATATCCCCCGATATGAGTTCTGAGTAAGGATCACTCAATCCAAAACGTCAACTTTTATTTTTGTCCAAAGATGCTTCCAGAGCTGCTGAGATTTCTCTTGTTTCAATCTCTGTTGCACCCCCAACCAGATCCCCCATCCCCACGCCACTGTAATCGTGGTGCTGAAGTGTGTAAACGATCAGGGATTCAGTCTGGGAGGGAGAGAGGGAGGGCAGCAGCTCGCAGCACAATACAACCTGAATTTTGATTGCACCAAACACACACACATAGACACACACACACAGACACACACACACACACACACACACCACACACACACATTAGGTTAGTTTGGAGAGGATTGTCATTGTACTGAGGCCCTCAGAATGGAACATGTTCGTGTGGAGAAATGTCTGTGCTCCGTCTGCAATGTGGAAATGGTTTGTCACTGGGTAGTATTTCCAATACACAGTGTACACGTTAAAGCATATTTCCATTGCAATTATATACAAGCAATTCCGAGTGAGCCACTTTCCATGGCGATGAGATTAATTTTAATGCACTTCCTGTAATTTGGAATTTTTAATGTTTTACTCTTACAAGTAACCTTATATGTGAGAATGCATTGAAAAGACCTAAACCAGACCAGTGTGGGCTTGTATCACTTTAAAGAAAAGAGGGAAAGGGAGAGGAAGGGAAAATGGTTTTGACCCCGTTTCAGTGATTCACACCAAAAATGAGAAGAGTTCCCATTGCACAGAGATGCAGAGACAGAGATCCACACACTAATGCAGGAACACCTGTAACAAGCACAGAGAGATAGACATGCAAACAGAGGTTAACAGAGACAAATATAGACAAATAGGAAAAGACAAACACGAACAGAAACATGCAGATACATACTTGGACACACGAACACGCATAGACTCATCGAGTTGTATAGGGTATTTGCAAACAGGCGTATCGGCCTATACAGTCCATGTTGACCATAATCCCAAGCTAAACTAGTCCCACCTGCTTGCGCTTGGCCCAGATTTGTCCAAATGTCCTCTTATTCTTGTACTTAACGGAATGCGTTTTAAATGCTATAACTTTACCCACAATCCATCACTTCCTCAGGAAGTTCACTCCCTACACGAACCACATGCTGTGTAATTGTACTGTGTAAAAAATGAATCACCTCACAGGTCCTGATGAGGTGGACCCAAGAAATTTGTAGGAAGCTAACGAAGTAATTGCTGGGTCCCTTGCTGAGATGTTGTCATCATCAATAGCCACAGGTGAGATGCTGGAAGTCATGAGATTGTTTAAAGTTTTGCTATTAAACAAAATGGAAAGAAAAAGCCAAGAACTATAGACTGGGGAGCCTGACATAGGTGGTGGGCACGGCGTTGGAGGGAATCATGAGCTACAGGATTTACATGCATTTGGATAGGCAAGGACTGATTAGGGATCGGCAAAAGTGAGGACTGCAGATGCAACAGATCAGAGTCTAGATCAGAGTGGTACTGGAAAAGCACAGCAGGTCAGGCAGCATCTGATGAGCATGAAAATCGACGTTCTGGGCAATAGCCCTTTATCTGGATAGTGAAATGGGAACGTGCGTGGATAATAATGTTTCACTAATTTGATTGTTTTTGTTGATAAGTAACGGAGAGGATTGATGAAGGCAGAACGCTGGATGTGATCTATATGGACTTCAGTTAGGCATTCGACACAGTTCCCCATGGAGACTGTTAGCAAGGTTAGATCACATGGAATACAGGGAGAATTACCCAGTTGGATAGAGAACTGGCTCAAAGGTAGAGGACAGAGGGTGGTGGTGGAGGGTTGTTTTGCAGACTGGACGCCTGTGACTAGTGGAGTGCTACAAGGATCGGTGCTGGGCCCGCTACTTTTCGTCATTTATATAAATGATTTCGATATGAACATAGGACAGTTAGTACGTTTGCAGATGACACCAAAATTGGAGGTATAGTGGCCAGCAAAGAAGGTTACCTCAGATTACGGCGGGAACTGAATCAGATGGGCCAATGGACCGAGGAATGGCAGACAGAGTTTAATTTAGATAAATGTGAGATGCTGCATATTGGAAAGGCATATCAAGGCAGGACTTATACACTTACAGATAAAGTCCTGGGGAGTGTTGCTGAACAAAGTGACCTCAGAGTACAGGTTTATAGTTCTTTGAATGTGGATTTGCAGGTAGATAGGACAGTGAAGAAAGTATTTGATATGTTATTGGTCAGTGCATTGTGTATATGCGTTAGGAGACATAATTGCAACTGTACAAGACATTGCTTCGACCACTTTTGGAATATTGTTTGCAAATCTGATCTCCCTGCTCTGCAGGAAGGGTGTTGTCAAATTTGAAAGGGTTCAAGAAGGGTTTACACTGAATTTGCCATGGTTGGAGGGTTTGAGGTACAGGGAGAGGCTGAATAGGCTGAACCTATTTTCCCTGGAGAATCAGAGGATGAGGATTGACGTTAGAGGTTAGTAAAATCGTGGGTGCAACGGATAAAGTGAATAGTCAAGGTCTTTTCCCTAGGGTAGTGCAGTCAAATACTAGATGGCAAAGGTTTAAGGTTGGATGGGAAAGACAAAAATGGGCTCTCATGGGCAACATCTTCATGTAGAGGATGGTCCGTGTGTAATGAGCTGCCAGGGGAAGGTATTGAGGCTGGCACAATTACAACATTTAACAGGCATCTGCATGGACAGATGAATGGGAAGGGTTTAAATGGAAATTGACCATATGCCGGCAAATAGAAGGAGAATAAATTTGGCTATCTGGTTGGCATGGACACGTTGGACCAATGGGTCTGTTTCTATGCTATGCAGCTCTATGACGCTATTTCTTTTAAGAAACTTCCTCCTCTTATCGTAAAACAATCCCCCAGTCGAAGGAAAAGACACCTACCATTTAACATTATCGAAACCTCTCATGATATTATAAACCTCCACAAGGTTACGTCTCAGCCTCTTATGCTACAGTAGGAAATGTTCGAGGCTGTTGAGCCTGTCCTTATAATTCAAACACTCCATTCCCAGCAACATCCTGACAAATCTCTTTGAACTCTTTCAAACTTGATAATATTTTCTATATAACAGGGCGACCAGAACTGCACACAGTCCTCCAGGACATGCCTCACGAATGTCCTGTGCAACCTGAACATACCGTCCCAACTCCTGTATTCAAAGGACTGTCAACTGCTATTCGTAATCTATATAAATGATTTGCATGTGAACATAGGAGATATAGCTAGTAGGTTTGCAGATGAGACCAAAATTGGAGTTGTAGTGAACACTTACGAACGTTACCACAGAGTAAAATGGAATCTAGATCAGATGGGCCAATGGACTGAGAAGTGGCAGATGGAGATAAATTTAGATAAATGCGAGGTGCTACATTTAGGAAAAGCAAATCAGAGCAGGACTTATACACTTAATGATACAATCCTGGAGAGTGTTGCTGAACAAAGAGACCTTGGAGTACAGGTTCCTATTTCCTTGAAAATAGAGTTGCAGGTAGATAGGATAGTGAAGTAAGTGTTTAATATGCTTTCCTTTATTGTTCAAACCACTGAATACAAGTGTTGGAAGGTCATGTTGCAGCTGTACAGGACATTGGTTAGGCCACTTTTGGAATATTGTGTACAATTCTGGTCTCATTCCTATCGGAAAGATGTTGCGAAACTTGGAAGGGTTCAGAAAAGATTAACAAGGGTATTGCCAGGGCTGGAGGATTTGAGCTGTAGGGAGAGCCGGAATAGGCTGGGGCTGTTTTCGCTGAATCATAGAGACTGAAAGGTGACTTATAGAGGTTTATAAAATCATGAGATGCATGCATCGGGTAAATAGACAATGTCTTTTCCCTGGGGTGAGCGAGTCCACAATTAGAGGGCATAGGTTTAGGATGAGAGGGAAAAGATTTAAAAGGGACCTCAGGGGCAATTTTTATGCATAGAGGGTGGCATGTGTATGGAATGAGTTGCC
Source organism: Chiloscyllium plagiosum (assembly GCF_037043375.1). Taxonomy (NCBI): domain Eukaryota; kingdom Metazoa; phylum Chordata; class Chondrichthyes; order Orectolobiformes; family Hemiscylliidae; genus Chiloscyllium; species Chiloscyllium plagiosum. The sequence goes on from NW_028270180.1 coordinate 103,366,520, forward strand.
AGAGGCTGGTCAAATTAAAGTATTTAAAAGACATCTGGATGAGTATATAAATAGGAAAGGTTCTGAGGGATATGGGCAAGTGTTGGCAAAATTGACAAGATTAGGTTAGGGTATCTGGTCGACATGGACAATTTGGACCAGAGGGTCTATTTCCCTGCATTACATCTCTATGACTCTATGTCTCTATAATGAAGGTCAGCAAGTGAAACACCTTCATAACCACCCTGTCTACATATGAAGCAAACTTCAACGAATTATGCCTGAAACTCTAGGTTGCTCTGTTCTACAACACTACCAATAGTTCAACATTTAATTGTATATATGTTTTTTAGTTTGTTTTACCAAAGTACAAAACCTTGCATTTATCAACATTAAACTCCATCTGCAATTCTTTTGCCCAGTAAATGATAATACTGGGGAAGAAAGGCTGGAAAATAATCAGTTGCCTTGTATCATTTAATTGTTTTCGGAAGAGGGCAGTCACACGTTAGAGGTGGGAAACAGTGATCGCTGTTTCAGGCCAGAAATTTACGCTCTGTCTTTGTCTCTGATGTTCAGTATTGATATCCATTCGAGTTCCTTCACAGTGCAAAGTGTGTCTGCAGGATTTCATTCCCTTATATTGAGGACTACAGATAATAGCCATTTAAACCGGAAATAATAGCCAAGTGTTTAAAGATGTTCATAGTTTATCTCGAAGGCAGAGCACATAAACTCGACATCCTACAGTTGAGGTAAGTACCTTGCATTTTTTAACAACGTTACTATTTTAAGTGGGTAATTCAGTAAAGTTACCCAGATTTCAATGAATCCATACCGATCTGAAAGCTGGCATTTAAAGTTAACAATTCGGGCATGGTTTAGATCTTGTGTAGTCGGTATTATCCCTGCCTCTGAGCCAGACGTCTGGATTCTATTCGAATTCCTGAACTTATCTGGTAGTGTCCCTAGCTCGAGACCAGATTGTCTGGATTCAGGTGCAGCATGACAGGAAAGGCTGATGAACAAACACACAGGAGAATAATGTTGCAACTTTTGGGGCTGTTGTGGAGTGGTGGTAGTGTCCCTACCTCTGGCCCCAAAGGTTTAGTTTCTAATCCAAGTCGAGGTGTTTTATAACACATCTGAACGTGTTGACTAAAATGATTTTAAAATTGTGGTTTGATCGAGATGGAAGAGGTGTCAGTATTGAATTTCAGAATTTAAGTCCCGGATGACTGAAAGTACAGACCCTGGGTGGGAGGCTCATTTTCACCTTCTAGAGGTTTATAAATTCATGAAGTGCATGGATAGGGGGTGAGTAGTCAAGATCTTTTCCCTATGCTTGGAAGTCCAAAATTAGAAAGCATAGATTTAATGTGAGAGGGGAAAGATTTTAAAGTGACGTCGGGGAAACGTTTTCACTCAGAAAGTGGAGCGTGTACATAATGAACTGCCAGAAGAAGTGGTGGAGGTAGGTATAATTACAACAGTTAAAAGGATGGATATACTGATAGGAAGGATTTAGAATGATATGTTAGAATTGCTGGCAAATAGATTAGATTCCCTACTGTGTAGCACAAGTCCACACCAACTCTCTGAAGAGTTACCCACCCAGAACCATCTCACCAAATTTACCCTGACTAATGCACCTGACATTATGTGCAACTTAACATGGCCAATTCACATAACCTGCACAATTTTGGACTGTGGGAGGAAACCCACGCAGACACAGCGAGAATGTGCAAACTCCACACAGTCAGTCAGCTGTGCCAGCAATCAAATGCAGGTCCCTGGTATGGGAGGCAGTAGTGCTAACCACTGAGCCTCTGCACCACCCCAAGTAGGGCACGATTAATTTCAGAAATCAGGTTGGCATGGACGAGTTGGTCAAAAGTATTTGCTTCGGTGCTGTATAACTCTTTAGATTCTTCAAGTAATTTGATCTAGGTCCCTGTGTAATCTTCATTGTCCACTATATAGCCAAACTTGGTTTTATCCACAATCTGTCTAACCACACGTTCTATAATTCTCATCTGAATCATTTGTCTAAATGTCAAAACAAAAATGGATTGAGCAGAAGTCCCTGTGGAACACCACTGTGCACAGTGTCACAAACCTTTTCTCTAAAAGCTTCCTTTTCTCAAAGATACTGTGTCCTTGATTTTTTTTTTCAGAGGCGTCGTAAATAGTTCCCGGCTCCAAGGTGAATGGTTTGGTACAGAGATTAAACGGTTTTGTGATTAAAGGTATAATGAAAGGGGAGTGGTCAGCTCTCGAGGTGAGCAGTTCAGTCCAGAACCAGTTTGTAGTTTAGCTGTGTGGACAGGCTCTCTCTCTCTCTCTGTCTTTCCTTCTGCCCTTCTAACTTTAACGTGCAATCATTTGTTCCATTTGTACTGTTTTAAGGGGGTTTTGCTTATTGGGATGGTTGTGTACTTCAAGAACAGCTAATTAAGTTTAGTTTGAATAGATTGAGTTCTGTAGGGGTTCTTTATTCTGTTCTTTGTGTTTCATTGTGTAGTTTTGTGAATATATTTTGTCTATTTTAAAACCTGATAATTTTCACTGTGCACTTACTGAAACAAATTACAAAGTTATAGTCTGCGCTGCCTGCTCAAAAATATTTTGAGTAGTCCATAACAACAGGCGTCCAGTATGAAAAACAACCGTCCTCGATAATGCTGTCTCCTGCTATTAGGTAAACACACACACAAACACAGACACGTACACGACACACACACACATACACACGCACCCAGACACACACAGAGAGACACACACACGCACACGCGCACATACACAAATACACACACACAAAGACACGCACACAGAGACACACAGACACATGCACACGCACAGACACACACACAAAGACAACACATGCACACAGACACACACGGACGCACAAAAGGACATACACACACACACAAACACACACAGATAAACACGTGCATGCGCGTGCGCACACACACACATCTTAGCATCTTTAGGATATAAGTCGATAAGTTATGATTAAAGATGGGCTCAAGGCTTATTGTGAGAGGGTAGTAGAACTGGCTTGAAAACCATGTCAGCCATGATCAATAGCTCAGTAGACTGGATGGGCCAAATGGCCTTTTTACTGCTCTAATTTTGTACGCACTATGGTACGTGCATTCATCTGTGTTAGTGTGTGTATTTGCAGGTGCATGTGTGTCTGTGTGTCCGTGTTTTTGTGTTTCTGTGTTTTTGTGAGGTTGAGTGTGTCTGCGTGTGCACGTCTGTGTGTATGTCTGTGTGTGTGTTTGTGTTTGTCTATGTGTGCCTGTGTATGTATCTGTGTGTGTCTGCATATGTTTGTGCTCCTCATTACTTTTAGTAATGGAAATATCAATGTACACTTTTGTACTTTCTACACTGTTTGTCGTTCATCTTTACATCATGAGGAACTTTGTTTTAGTCATGAATTTGTTATTTTAACAGAGAAGGAAATCTATATGACTTCTTCCTAGGACGGCCCTGACCCAATGTGAGACCTATATTATAAGCCATGTCGTCAAACTGGTCACACCGATAATTTGCTGTGACCAATAGAGGAGTGGCAGTAGAAAAGAAAACAGTTACTCAACAACCCAAGGAAATCTGGACCGGTGAGCCTGACATCAGTGGTGGGTGAGTTGTTGGACGGGTTTCTGAGGGATAGCCAATTGCATGCATGTTCAAAGGCAAGGCTTGATTGTGGATAGTCACCATGGCTTTTTGCATGAGAAATCGTGTCACACTAATTTGACTGAGTATGTTAAAGAGGTGACAAAGCAGATTGATGAAGGCAGTGTTGTCGATGCTTTCCACATAGACAGGATCAAGTTCTTTGACAAGAGTCTGCATATTAGGCAAGTTAGTAAGGTTAGGTCACATGGGAACCAGCTCACCCAAGCCAATTGAATACAAACCTAGATTGAAGGGGGGCGACAGAGGTTGGTAGAGGATTGATTTTCAGACTGGAGGCATGTGAACAGTCGTGTGCCACAAGGATCAGTGCTGAGCCCACTGCTTTTCGTCATTTATATAAATGATGTGGATGTGACCATAGGTGGTAAGGGTAGCAAGTTTGTCGATTACACCAAAATTGTTGGTGTTGTGGGTAATAAAGAAAACTATCTCAGAGTGCAATGAGATCCCGATCAGATGAGCCAATGGGCTGACGAGTGGCAGATGGCGTTTAATTCAGATAATTGTGAAGTGCTATATTTTGGGAAGCAAATCGGGGTACTTAATGGAAATTTCTTGCAGGATGTTGCTGAGTAACAAGAGAGAGAGATGTAGGTGCAACGCTCTTTCAAAGTGAATAGGATAGTGAACAAGGTGTTTGGCATGTTTTCCTTCATTGGCCAGAGCATTGAGTTTCGGAGTTGGGATGTCATGTTACAACTGTACAGGATGTCAGTGAGGCCACATTTTGGAATACTGTGTACAGTTCTGGCACCGTGCTGTACGAAGGTTGCTGTGAAACTTGAAAGGGTTCAGAAAAGGTTTATATGGATGTTGCCAGGTTTGGAGAGTTTGAGCTATAAGCAGAGGCTGAATAGGCTAAAGCAGTTTTCCCTGTAGAATCACGGGCTTAGGGCTGACTTTATAGAGGTTTATAAAATCATAAGGGGCATGGATGTTTAAATAGACAAGAGCTGTTTCCCAGAATAGGGGATTCAAAAATAGAAGGTATAGGTTTAAGGTGCGAGGGGAAATATTTTAGACGGAACTTAGAGGCAATGTTTTCATACAGAGGGAGGTGTGCATATGGGATTATATGCCAGAGGAAGTGGTAGAGTCTGGCATCTTCATGGGTGTCTGAATAAGGAGGTTTAGAGGAATATGAGCCAAATGCTGGCAAATCAGACTCGATCAGATTGGGATGTCTGGTCAGCACGTACAAATCTGCATGCGATATGACTCTATAAAACAGACATTTCAAGTGGGAATTCTCTTCCCCACAAGTTTGAGAAGCTTCTTTGTTTACATTGATTCAAAGCTGAGTTAGTTAAATATTTGACAGAGAAGTGAGTCATGGATAATGGGATACAGACAGGAAAGTGCGGCTGTGACCATACCCTGAACAGCGACAATCTTAGTGCCTGGTGGAGAAGGCTCAAAGTGTCTAATGGCCCACTCCTGCTCCTCAGTCCCATGTTTCTATGTTCCATTCAGTCCCTCAAACCTGCTAGATAGGAGCAGTTGGAGGATACTGCTGTAAACTGGTGCACAGAAATAGAGGAGACTATTCAGCCCCTCAAAACTGTCAAACTCAGTTTGGGCTTGTTTGGAAATTGTAATTGGAAAGCCCAGGCTAGGTATGAAAGAGGCCCCTCATCTCTCTTTACAGAGCTTCCCCTGTCTGCAACTTGTGCTTCATTTGTTGGTCATTTTGTAGACCCAAATGCACTGTGAATACAGCCCCTATACCTCAACCAGAGATGTCCAGACAATCTGGCAACATTCAATAACATAGCTTCCAGGAAAATAACACCCTCTACTTTCCAATAACAGAATGTGAGGATCCCACAAACAGGAGTATGTCAGTCATCCACATGCTCCGCCCCTGCCCCCGCAAGCATGTCTTCACCCACAACAAGATCATAAGGTCTAATATCCTCTTTCATGTCCAATTCTTCACAGCCCTCAACTCTGACTGGTCAAAAAGCACTCCTGCCCCTCCCCCCCCCCCCCACACCCCCCCCCCTCCCCCCACTGTGACCTATTGATATGAGCAAAAGACGTGAATACAAGGGCTCAGGGAAGAGTGACTGGCCCTGACATCAAGGCATCATTTAACTCAGGACGGTCTCAAAGAGCCTGAGCAGGATTGCACTTAATGCGAATCAATTGTAAACTTCCCTGGTCGGAGTGATTGAAAGCATAACGCACAATGACTGTGGTTTGTGTACAAAACTCCATTCAGTCCTGGACATGTCTGCAAAACATCCTCAACGTAGCTTCCTCAGCACAAACATCTTCAGCTGCTTCATAAATGTCTTGCCCACACCATAAGATTAGAAGTGGGGGTATTCACTGAAGATCATACAATATTCAGGAAAAACGTCCCCCTTCAGCTCCTGAACTAGTCTGTGTCCATGTGCATCAAGACCTGGACAACATTCAGGCTTGTGCTGTTGTAAGTATCAGTAACATTCATGTAACAGTGCTGCTGGACACTGCACATTTCCACAGTTAAAAGGAGGAGATTATTCAGCTCCTCACGGTAGCTTCATAGGAATATGAGGAAGGCATTCAGCTCAATGAAATTATTGGAGAAGTGTAGAGATAGCTCAGTTAGTGCCTCCTACCAATTACACAGGAAGAGAAGGAGTCACGTGTTATGGATGACAGCAGAGCTCCTCAAAAATATTTGAAGGCGTTGGCCTAGAATCTATTAATAATTAAGTGTTCTGATACATGTACTTGGCAAAAAGGAAAGATCAGACACAGATTCTCAGGTACAGTTCTCCAATCGAGGAGGGAAAACAAATCAAGTGAAAATTTAGAGAGAGTTGCAGCCAGGAGACTTCCCCTGAAGCTTCCAACTCTGTGGAGACCCCAATAGCTTCTGATGTTATTGAGAAAGCCAAACACTTCCTGTAATGTGTCTGCCAGAACTGCACACAGTATTCTATCTATGGCCTAACCAATGGCATGTTTAACTTATATTATATCGCCTCGATGAATGAACACTATGCCTACAGTCCCGTGTGATTTCTGAACTGGCTATTACACTGTCCAGTCACATTCAGGGATGTGTGGAGAAACACTCTCTGATGTCGCTAGTGTTCTGCTATTCATTGAATTCTCCCCTGTCTGGCTCCTTCTTCCAAAGTGCATCACCTCATATTTACCAGGGTTCCATTCCATCTGCCATTGATCTGACCATCTGACCATTCCACCTGTATCTTCCTGTAACATAAAGCCTTCCTCCTCACTGCCAACCACCTGGCCAATCTTTGTGTCAAACACAAAATTACTTATTACGCTTAGCCCCCACCCCCCACCACCCCCTCCACATTCATATTTACATCATTTATGAATACCACAAATAATACAACTGCACTGCTCACTGTGGTACACCACCAGACACTGGTCTATCTCTACCACCTTTCCAGTAACTTGGGACCACATAGCTGTTCTCCAGTCCTCTAACACCTCCCTTATGTGGTCAAATTCGACTTAAACATTTAGGACAGGATATTTCCTCTCTTGTCTCCAACAGCATCCTGCGATACAACTCATCTGGACTTTACATCATCCAAAACCAACAATCCCAACTTGCATCTTATATGAATCTGTTCGAGAGCTTCCCAGTCCATCTTCTTGAATTCTGTACATGCATCTTCCAACTCCCAACTAAAACAGATGTGAAGCTCTCATGTTACAGTCTATCAATGTTCCCCAGTTTCACATACTGATTACCCCCTTTGTTTCGAAATCGGTCCTAATTTTTATCTGGTTATTCTGTTCAGCTTGATGTTTTTGTAGAAAATCTTGGGTTCCCCCTAACTTTGCCTGCTGCACTTCTCCATGCCCCTGTATTAGTCAGTCTGCTGTGGGTGATTGTTTTTAAGTTTCCCTGAGATCACCTCTCATTCTTTGAAACAGTACAAAACACAGGTGTAATCTCATCCACACTGCATGCAGTCTGTGCAGAACGCCTTTACTTCGATTTTCCAATTTCCCTTAACTGAAGGCCAACTTCACTTTTACCTTTCAATTTCCAAAAGTCGCCCCTGAACCACATTGGTTCAATTTTATTTACTATTCACTTTCTGAACTCTTAAACATCCACCTGAATATCTAACTACATCATATCCAATAGTTCTCCATTGTCTCCCCCTACAAGAAACATCTTCAAACCATTTCAAAAAAAGTTTGTTAACAGTGATTATACGGGTGAGATCCACGATGGCGACGATCAAGTTGGTCTGCCGTGCTGAGCTCTGCACTAGCACCCAGACAAAGTGATGTATTCACCCTCTCTTTCTTCCCTCTTGAGGTAAAATCGGTCATTTTTGATCCCCAGTGTTGCTCTATGCCATTTTAAGTGAGAAAGGAAAATGACTAAGGGAAAAGAACCATGAGGATCACAACCAGCAGGGCACTGCAGCGATGGATACGCCCGCGGCTGTGAAGACGGACTCTGCGAACGCCCCAGTGGACTTATATGTGGAGTAGAGCCTGGTCTCGGAGTTCAGAGCCTGCAAGAGAAGATTGATTCAGCATTGGAGGAGTCCCGAACCAGGCTGGAACTGATTTCAACCAAGCTGCAGAAGCAGGAGCAGGAGACCCAGCGTCTAGGGCCGCGCATCATCGAGGTGGAACAGCAGACCGCAGCTTCGGAAACCATGGCAGAATCCTCGGCGGGTCGTGTCCAAGTCCTGGAATGTTAGGTAAGGGCCTTAGTAGAGTAGGTCGACGACCTCAAAAATCGGAGCCATCAGTAGAACATCAGTCTGGTCGGGCTTCCGGAACAGGAAGAAGAAGGCCAGCTCGTCAGCTTCTTGGAGAAATGGCTCATACAATTTTTGAAGCTGGAAGTCAGGGCCGAATGGGTGTGGGTCGAGTGGGCCCACTGGGATCTGAGCAGTGCCCCCACTCGGTCCTCGTGCAACTCCAGCACGATAGAGAAAAAAAGTGCTGTAAGCTTCTCGAGCTTCTGGGAAGGATTCGTAGGTTCTGATCTATAAAGGATTAGGAATTATGTTTTTCGAAGATCTTTCTCTGGCTGTAATCCGCAAGAGGCATTCCTTTGGTAAGATAAAAAGGAGGCTGAGGGATGTGAATATTCTGGTAGGATATCCGGCAATATTCTGTTTCAGCCATGGAGGGTCTGTGTTTAATTTTTACTCACCAGAAAACTCAAAGGACTTCCTGTATATCTAAAAATAGACTGGCTGGTTGAAATAATATGGACAATTATGTTCTCTGGCGTTTGCCTGGTTTACCACGCTTTTTTTTAGTATGTGGAAGTCCTTTTTTCTCTTTTCTCTTTCTTCTCCTTTCTTCCTAAACTCCTATTATCCTTTGTTTTTCTATCATTTGCTTTTCGTTTCTCTCTTAGCTCGGAATGCGAAAGGGGGTTTGGGGATGGTGGGGTTGGTTACATTTTGTTTCACTAGGACTGCCTCGGATCAAAGTATGGATGGGACGGATTGAATGCCCACTTTTAATTTTCTTATTGTAAGACGCGTGCAACTTTTTAAAACTTTGTTTTGCCTGGGTTTGGGGAGCGGCTTCAGCTAGGAGGAGCCATGGGGATTAGTGGGTAATATGAACACCCTCTGCAGGAAGGCGGAAAGTCTCCACTTATTTATGTTAGATGTTGGTTCGTTGTAGAAATAGTTGTTAGAAGTTTTGACTTGGTTGTTATTGTAGTTATATGTTCAGGTTTGTATGAACTGTTTACTGCTTTCACTTGACGCACTAAAAGTGGGGTTCTTCTCCCAGTGGGTCATGGGCTGCTTCAGATTGCTATGGCTAACCACTCGTTTAAATGGTGCACGTGGAACGTTAAGGAGAGTCACTCACCAGTTAAGAGAAAAAGATACTTTCAAGCCTCAGAAAGGAAGGGGTCGATGTAGCCTTGCTGCAAGAAACACATCTAACTGATAAGGAGCACTTCAAGTTACAGCAGGTAAGATTCGGCCCACTGTTTATTTCATCCTTTATTTGGAAAAGTAGAGGAGTTAGCTTCATTCTTTCATACAAACCTTCCACTTCAGTTGTTTGACCAAATTAAGGGCGAATGTGAGTGGTTTCAGATCCTTAAGTCTTTAATACATGGTGAGGAATATGGGACCTTGTATAATATTGCCCCCAGCACACCGCCTCAAATTTCTAATGGATGCACTCTCCAGGTTCATTACTCTTGGGGAATATCGTACAATTAAAGGGGAGACTGGGGCAGTGGCTAACATAGCTTTCAGGCTGGCAAATGCCTTCTGACATTCTACTGTCAACTAAAATATCCGCACTTCTTCAATTAGTCAGTCAGTGGAGCAACCACACAACGACAATTTGGTACAAACTTTTGTTAAACCTGTTCCCTGCCAGGAGTCATAGTCCTGCTGTCTTTATCAAAGTTATGGTCCAGGCCATCTGTTCCATGCCTGACAACTTGGCCGAGGGACATGACTCAAACTTTAGCGAATTCACACTTAACCAGGTTTCTCACCAGCCTGCCTCCCAAAGTCAATTGAATAGTTTCAACAAATGCTGCAAATGTTCTACCCATGTGTGAATAAAAGATCACAAGGTTGATGATGTACACCTTGCAATTGGATAACGCAGAAATGACTTTATTGGTTATCCTTTGAAATGTGACTGGCATATTTTCCATACCAACTGGCATGACTTCAAATTGGTAAAGTCCGTTCAGTGTTACAAAAGCCGAAATAGTCTTCACTCCTTCGGATAAAGGTACCTGCCTGTAACCTCTGAGCAAGTCCAAATTACAAATCTAAGTTGCTTGTCCTACCTTTTCAATACAGTCTTCCCAATTTGGACTCGGATATGAATCAGACTCTGCAACCGCATTAACTTTGCAACTGTCTGCACACAACCATGGGTACCATCTGGCTTTGGCACCATTACTATGGCTGAGCTCCAGTTGCTGCAACTCACTTTGATGCTGTTGTTTTTGGAACATGTGTTCAGTCTGTCTTCGAACATACGTCAACTTTCTTTGGCGTAAGTCTGTAAGGATATTGCTTAATTGGAGTCAACTCCCCTACTCAATTTATCATTCCCTAAAATTTGACACACAGTTTAAGTATGTGGTCGCTGATCTCTGACTCACTAATTGCTCCTTATTTAATTTCAGTGAACCTTTCAGCTCATGCCCCAACACTCATTCAAATGGACTGAATGTGGTAGGTTCATTTGGTGCATCCTGTCTGGTAAGATGTACAAATGGAATACCTTTATCCAGTCGTTTGGATTCTCTTGACGATAAGCTCTCAACATGGTCTTCTCTATGCTCACTAATGATGTTTGAAGTTTGACCCCACCTTTCTTACACTCCCTTGCCATCCTTGTTGTTAAGCAGTGGGTAAGCTACCCATAACTGCCATGCATAAATCTAATGTAAAATTTGACCATTGTATTGTATCTCTGTGCGTGTTCTTTATCGAGTTAAACATTGGTATAATTCTTCCACAAACCTTCTAGCAGTGGTATTGCACACATAGAATGGCTTCTGAATATCGAATGGACTCATCAATTAAAGTTAACAAATACTAATTCCCACGTTTTGTTTTTGTAGGAGTCCTACTCAATCAAGTAAGACCCTTGTAGAAGATTCCTCAAATGCAGGGATGGGTTTAAAAGGTGCTGGTTTTATTACTGCCTAAGGTTTTCCAGTTACATGACAAGTATGACATTTCTGGCAATTTTCAACTCCATCTTTATGCAGCCCAGGCCAGGAAAAATGTTTCTGTATTTTGGTGGGAGTTCTTCTCACTCCCACAATGATCCACAGGTGACTCATGTGCTACCTGCCAAACCTCCTTTCTATAAGCCCCCGGTAATGAATTTCTCCCACTTTCCCATCTGCCTAAATGTCTCATCAAGACATCCTTTTCAAGTTAGTAACATTTGGGAATGCACTCAGATGCTTCTTCTGTGTTTGCTCCTAAATGCTATTCCTTCAGTTTTTCATCTTTCTGTTGTAACTGAGTTAATTTCTCTGAACTAAAAATATCCATTAGTTCTCAATCTGTTCTTGTTTTGTCTGATCCGTTCAATCAAATGTGGTCTCTGATAATTTTGTTTTAATTTGCTTATCTGTCCTCTTTATTTTCTTCGCCTGTGTTAACTGGGGGGGGGGGGGGGGGCTTTGAGACCCTGTTAATAATCTGTTAATGTTGTCCAATCCCTTCACGATTCATATAACAATGATTATCATTGTATTTATTTCGAACATGAGATAATCCATCCACAAGTATGTTGAATTATTGCCCTCTATTAGAATGATGATGAAGTTATTGATTTTCACTGCGCAATTCCAACAGCAGACCTTGTCACAACAATAGTCTTCACTTCTGACCGACAAGTCTGTGTTTTGGGCAGGAATCTCCATGAAAGCATTATGCCCTAAACGCTGACTCTTCTCCTTCAATATGCTGTCTGACTCGCTGTGCTTTTCCAGCACCACACTTTTTGATCTGATCTGCAGTCCTCTCTTTCTCCTTTTCCCTCGATGGTTTTGTCTGGAATAATCTGAGAGGTACAGATGCCCTTGCAAGGAGTTTGTGGACCTGAAACATGAAGAGGGAGGAGTGAAAAGGCTGTTGTATGGAGACTTGGAGGAGTTGTTGGGTTGATTGAGAGGTGGGCGAGGGTATCCCAGTTGGAATGCTGAGATTTGGAAGTGACATGACAAATTCTTGAATTCTGTGTCCTCTCAAATGGAGAGTCCCTAAATCATCTAACAAGTGTGTCTTGGACATGTCGACAGAATGGAAGCATGTGACTTGTGAATTTACTTCCTGCATGGTGAGATTCCTACAGCCAGGTAGCTAGTGATGGACCAAAGGGTCCGCTTCAGAAATGCTGAAGAATGGTATGACAGCCCTGAACATCGACTATACATGGAGAGAGTCCCTATTGGCTGAGAGAAATGAATGGGAGATTTCCATTGGTTTGATGTGAGCTGTTAGGGTGACCAGACATCACCTTAGACGTTAAAACTAAAGGCAATAATTGCACTCTGTAATTGTTAGTGAGAAATTGGTGGTAAACACTAACTGTTATGAATTAGTCTCTTCGTCAAGCAGGAAAGTTACATTGCATGGAGGCACGCAATCTGAAATACATTAGAGCACCTTCCAGCAACTGGAGCATGCTGGTGGCCTCTGACAAAGAAAGTGGTTTCAACGAAATATGATGTGCTTCAAAATGCCACAGACACAGAAACGTACACCCGCGCGTGCACACACACAGATACAGACGCAGACACAGACACTCACATACACTTACACCTACACAGAGACAGACACATAGCCATGGCTATGCACAGACACAGACACACACACACACACACACATACACACACACACAGATGCAGACACACACACAGACACTCACACACACTTACATCTTCACAGAGACAGACGCATAGCCATGGATATGCACAGACACAGACACACACAGCCACACACAGACACTCAGACACAGACACGCACACAGAGACACATGCACACACACACAGACACATGCATGCATGCACAAATACACATGCGCGCACACACATAGAAATACAGACATACACAAGCAATCACAGAAGAAAATGACATCTTGTGTTAAGAATTAACAAAGCTGCACTTCAACCATCACATCTTGACTTTGGGAGGAGCTGTGTCATTGAAATTTGAGATGTTATGTCTCCACATTATTTTTCGGGTGGGGTGATGAGTGATATTTTGAGGTAAATGGGAAAGCACGAAGAAAGTCCATGGTTTTCTCAGGGCAATATCCTCTTAAACATTGAAGGTAGGAACAGGGGGAGGCCATTCCGCACTTGGAGCCTGCTGTGCCATTCATCATGATCATGGCTCATCATCCAGCTCAATAGCCTCGTCCTGTTTACTCCCCATTACTTTTGCTCCCATTTGCCCTACATGCTACATCTAGCTGCGTCTTCAATACACTCAATGCTTTGGCATCAACTAATTCCTGTGGTAATGAATTCCGCAGGGTCATCACTCTTTGGGTGAAGAAATGTCTCTTCATCTCCATCCTACATGATACACCCCGAATCTTCAGTCTGTGTCCCCTGATTCTGGACACCTCCACCATCAGGAGCATCCTCCCTGCATCTACCCTGTCTCGTCCTGTTAGAATGAGGTCCCCTCCCATTCGTTTAAACTCCAGCAAAAACAATCCTAACCTAGACAACCTGTCCTCATACGTTACTTCCACTATCCTCGGAATCATTCAGGTAAACCGTCACTGTATTCCCTTCAGAGCAAAAGCATCCTTGCTCAGAAAAGGAGACCAGAACTGCACACATTGTTTGAGGTGTGGCCTCGCTAAAGCCCTGTATAACTGCAACAACACATCCCTGCTCCTGTACTCGAAACATCTCACAATGAAGTCCAATATAGCATTTGCCTTCTTTACTGCCTGCTGCACCTGCGTGCTTACCTTCAGCGACTGGTGCACAAGGACAAGTAGGCCCTGCAGCACACTCCCCACTCCCAATTTACAGCCAGTCAGGTAGTAATTCACCACCTTGCTTTTGTCTCCAAAGTGAATAATTTGACATTTATCCAAAATAAACTGCATCTGTCATTGATTGGCCCGCTCACCCAATCTGTCCAGATCATGCCATAGGATCTCTGCATCCTCGTCACAGTTCACCATCCCACCCAACTTGGTATCATCTGCAAACCTTGAGATATTACATTTTATTCCTTCATCCAAATCATTAATATGTATTGTTAATAGTTGGGGACCCTGTGGCAACCCACTAGTTACTGTCTGCCAATTTGAAACGGACCCCTTAGGACCTACTCTGTTTTATCTCTGCCAATCAGTTTTCTATTTATCTCAGTACACTTACGCCAATCCCATGCACTTTAATCTTGTACAGTGATCTCTTAAATGGGGCATTGTCAAACACTTTCTGCAAGTACAAATATACCATATTTCCTAGTTCCGCTTTGTCAACTCTGATAGTTACATTTTCACCGAATTCCAATAGATTTGACAAGCATGATTTCCTCTCCATAAATCCATGCTATTTCTGTTTAATCCTGCCGCGGCTTTCTCAATGCTCTGCCATAAACTACTTGATGAATTGAGAATGTTCCCCACTAACCGATCTGAATCTTACTGGTCTATAATTCCCTGGTTTCTCTGTACCTCTCTTTCTGAATATTGGAGTGGCAGTAGCTGACCTCCAATCTGCAAGGACTGTACCAAAATCTAAAGAATCCTGACAACTAAAGCATCCATGATTTCTAGAACCGCTTCTTTAAGTACTCTGGGATCTAGATTTATCAGGTCCTGAGGATTTATTGGGTTTAATCGCCTCAATTTCCCAGCGCCATTTCTCTACTAATATTGACCTCCCTCAGCTCTTCCCTCTCACTAAATTTTGCACACCCCAGGATTTCTGGTACTTGATTTGTATCTTCGAGTCAGAGAGTCCTACAGCACAGAGACAGGTCGTTTGGTCCAAACTGGTCCATACTGACCAAAATGTCCAACCATGCTAACCCCATTTCCCTGCATTTGGTCGACATCCGATCCATGTATTTGTCAAAATGCCTTTAAATGTTGTTAACGTACCCACCTGAACCAATTCCGCTGGCAGCTCGTTCCATACACGTACCAGCCTCTGTGTAAAAAAAAAAAAATGCCCCTCAGGTTCCCTTTTATGCTTTTCCCCTCTAACCTTAAACTAATGACATTTAATCCTCAATTCCTTGACCCTGGCTAAAAAAAAGGGTGCATGTCTCTCATGATTGCCTAGACTGCCGAGAAAAGAAGTTCGAGCTTGTTCAGCTTCTCCTTATAACTCAGATCATTGAGTCCTAGTAACATCCTGATAATTTTTTTCCGCACTCTTTCCAGTTCAATAACATCCTTCCTCAAGCAAGGTGTCCAAAACAGAACACATGCTCCAACTGCAGCCTCACCAACCTCCTGTACAACGGTCCGTTTTTGTGAAGACAGAACTAAAGTATGTATTCAGTTGCTCAGCTGTTTCTTTGCCCTTTGTTATACATTTCCCCATTTCCATCTGTAGAGACCTACATTTGTCTTCATCAATATCTTTCTCTTCAAATACAGTATAACCTTGTAGTGTCAGTCTTCATGTTCCCTGCAAGCTTACTTCCTTTTGTACTGTATTTTTCCCATCTTAATCAAACCCTTGGTCCTTCTTTGCTGAATCGAAACTGCTCTCAAACATCAGACCTATTATTTTCTTGGCCATTCTCTATGATTTTTCCTTCAATTGAAAATTTCCTTTATAAGTCATGGATTGGCCCTGTGACCCATTTTGCTTTTGTATCTGACAGGAATAAGTAGTTGTTGCAGTTCCCCCATGATTTCCTTGGGTATTTGCAAATGCCTATGTACTGTCACACCTTTAAGTAACTTTCACTAATCTATCAACGCCAAATCATGCCTTATATATCTTCATAGTTTCCTGAATAACATTCAGCACTCTAGTCTCCAAAATAGCTGGCTCACTTTCCATCCTGATAAAAAAGTTGTATCATGTCATGGTCACTCATCTCCAAGGAGTCTCATGCAGCTAGATTGGCAATGATTCCCTTCTCATTACTCAGTATCCAGTCTAAGCTCTCTAGTTGGCTCATCCACATGTTGGTTAAGAAAACCATCCCATATGTAGGCCAGGAATTCCCCCCCGGAGACGTTGTGGCTAATTTGATTTGTCCAATCTGGATGCAGATTAAAATCACCCATGATCACAGATGTCTCCATATCATTAGCTTGGCTAATTTCCTATTTAATACTATTCCAACATGACCACTACAGTCTGGGGTCTCTGTATGACACCCACTAATGTTTTTTCTCTCTTGGTATTTCACAGCTCCACCCACACAGAATCCATATTGTCAAAGCTAATATCCTAAAAAGAGATTAACAAAAATACGTGACCAGGAATTGAGATCTTTTTCCTCAAATATTGATCTTTACTTGATGCTAATTAGTCTTGTCGACTTGCTTCGTAAAATCTGGGACCACCAGCAGAAGATGATGAGCGAGAACATTTGTGGAGTTGCTTTCTCAGTAGATGAACATCAGATATATTTTGTTGAGATTTTCACAGTAGATGCAAAGACAGTGCTTCTCCAGCAGGTGGAAGTGACGGCTGATAATAGATCCTTCACCCAACACCTTCACTCAAAAAAAGTCAAGGCACAAAAAAGATTGACTGAGGCCATTTAGTTGAACATCATTTATTGAAAAAATGGTGGAGTCTTTAAAAAAGGATGTTACAGCAGAAAACTGAGAATGGCTTTACAAAATGGAAATCTTGCCTGATAAAAGTATCGGGATTCTTGGAGAAAATGGAGGAAACCGTGATTGTAACATGTTTTGATTTTCTGAAGATGTTTGATAGCACCCATGCATAAGATTACTGAATAAGATAGGAGCCTTGGCTTTGGAGGTACTGTATTAACATAGAGAGAGGATTTTTGAAATCCCAATCAGAAAAGTTTGATTAAGTGTTTTATTTTACAGGATGTCAATCTGTGGAGTACCACATAAATCTATTCTGGGGACAAAAAAATATTACAAAGTATTTTGATGACTGAAGATGAGGAAAGTGAATATACTGTAGGCAAGTTTGCGAATGACTCAAAAATTGGAGCGGAGACAAGTGGTGAGTATGACACAAAAAGAAGTTTGCGGAGGAATACAGATAGGACAAGAGAGTGAACAAGGAGCTTTGCATAATAATTTAATGTGGATTAAATAAATGAAATCAGACAGAAACAGTGAAGTTATGCATTTTAACAGGCAAGATAGAGATTGAATTCAGAAATTTACAGGGAGTCCGCATCTCCGAACCACAAAAAGTTAGCTTTTAATTTCAGCTGTCAATAAAGATGGCAAATGTCATGTTGGGGTTTGTTTACAAACTAATGGAATATTGAGATTAGGAACAGTCAGATAGAGCAGCTAATGTGTGGCTGAGGAGCTGCTGCAGGGGTTAGGATTCCCATTTTTCAATCATTGGGATCTCTTCAGGGATAGAAATGACCTGTATAAGAGGGACCTGAATTGGAAGGGGACCGATATTCTTGTGGGGAAATTTGCTAGCAGTATGCTGAAGGTTTTAAACTAGTAAGGGGGATGGTGGGAACCAACAAGATACTGAGAAAAGAGAAATGTTTGAGGTGAGATGCAGTGAGCAATTCTAGAGGTCAAGGCAGACAACAGTTTGGCAAGACCGAGGTAGGACTGCTAAACTGCATTTTCTTTGATGTAAGAGGCATGACATGTGAGACAGATGAACATGGGGCAGAGATGGGAATGTGGGGCAAGGATATCATTACCATTACAGAAATGTGGCTCAGGGATGAACAGGACTGGCAGTTTAATGTTCCAGGATATAGATGCTATAGAATGTAAAGACAGAGGAGCAAGAGAGGAGATGGAGTGGTGTTTTTGGTTAGAAAGAACATTACAGCTGGATGTAGAGAGGATATTTCTTGGAGACTGCCCAGTCCCAGTGAAGTTATATGGATGAAACTTAAAAATAAGAAAGAGGTGATGACCTCTTGTAAAATGGGCCTCCTAATAGTCAGTAGGAAATTTACAAGCGATTATGCTATCTGTAAGAAAACCGGATATTGGTAGCGAATTTTAACTTTCCAAACAGAGTTTGGGGTAGTGTTAAGATCTTGGAATGTGGAGAAATTGGTTAAGTGTGTACAAGAAAACGTTGGTATTCAATATGTGGATGCACCTACTAGACGGTTCGCAATACTTGACCTTCTGTTTGGAACCAAGGCAGGGCAAGTGACTGAGGTGTTCATAGGGGCACGCTTCAGGGAAAGTGATCATAATTCTATTGGTTTAATAATAATGATGAGAAAGGATAGAATTGATTTAAAAATGAAAGTTTCAAATTAGAGTGTGGCCAGTTTCGGTGGTATTAGACCTTGAGAAGTTGGTTGGGGGAGGTTATTCACAGGTAAAGGGACGGCTGATAAGTGGGAGGCCTTTAAGAATGAGACAATGAGAGCTCAGTGATGGTATGTTTCTGTTTGTGTGAAGGGCAAGGCATGGGAAAAGCTCAATGATGAGGAAAATTGCAAATCCTGTCCAGAAGAAGAAGGGAGCATTCATCAGATATAGACAGCTGGGATTGAGTGAATCCTGAGAAGGGTATAAGGGCAGTAGGAGTATACTTAAACAGGAAATCATGAGGGAAAAAAAGGGGACATCAAATTGCTTTGGCAAATAGAATTAAGGAGAATCCGAAAAGATTCTAAAATTATTTTAAGGTTAAATGAATAACGAAGGAGAGAATACAGCCCTTAAAGATCAGCATAGCTTTCCATGCATGGAACCACAGATGGCAGAGACACTAAGCAAATACTTTGTATCAATATTTACAGTAAACAGGAGCATGGAAGCTAAGAAACTTGGGAAATAAATAATGTGATCTTAAAATGAGTTCATTTTACAGAAAAGGTGTTGGAGGTCTTAAAGTAGAAAAATGGAAATAAATCCTGGAGACCTGATTAGGTATTTCCCAGAACCTTGTGGGAAGCTAGGGAAGAGATTCCTGGACCCCTTGCTGAGATATTTGTATTGTTGATAATCATAGATGAGATGCCAGAAGATTGGAGAGTACTAATGTGGCAGCATTATTGACGAAAGTTGTATGGAAAAGCTAGGGAACCATAAACTGGTGAGCCTTTCACGCCAGAGATGCTGCCAGACCTTCTCAGCATTTCCAGCAGTTTCTGCTTTTGTTTCTGATACACAGCATCCACAGTTCTTTCAGTTTTTATTTAGTAGTTAACGAGCATTACTTTTTGAATTGGAGGCCTGTTGGAACATAACAACATCCGAACTTAAGAAATACAATCAGAAGTAGGCCATCTGACTCCATGAGTTAGCTCTGGCTTTCAATAATATCGTGGATCATCTGTCAATGGACTGAGACTCCACTTACCCACCCCTCACTATAACCCTTCATTCCTTTACTGTTCACAAATCTATCTTCACCTTTAAAACATTCAACAGGTTAGACTTAGCTGCTTCACTGGACAGGGGATTCCACAGATTCACAACCCTTTGGGTGAAGACGTTGGCTTGACCAGCTATCCTTAGTAACTACACACGCAGATGACAAGCAACATGAGTTCGACTGGGACAACACTAGTATAAGACAAGCCAAACAGGGAACAGCCAGGGAATTCCTAGAGGCATGGCACTCATCCACAGATTCAATCAATAAGCACATCGACCTGGACCCGATATACCGGCCACTGCAGCAGACAGCTGGAACTGACAACTGGAAGCGGCAAATACAAATCACTATAAATGCCGGACGAAACATCACAGAAGCGCTTCACAGGAGGCTCCCAATCACTTAGGATGTCACCAACACAGGGGACAGAACGTTTGCAACACAAATTCCCCGGTCGGCGAACAGAACCACAACAACGAGCACCCGAGCTATAAATCTTCTCACAAACTTTGAGCCTCCCTGCTTCTGTCTTATCTATCCCATTTATAATTTTACAAACCTCCTCCCCCATTCTTCTGAATTCCAATGAGTATAATCCCAGACTGCTCAATCTCTCCTCATAAACCCACCCCCTCATTTCCAGAATCAACGTAGTCAACCTCCTCAGCAAACCCCACCCCAGTGCCATCTCATGTAAGGCGATGAAAAGTGTACAGAGTACTCCAGGCGTGGCCACACCAGCGCCCCATACAGCTGCAGCAGAAAGTCCTAATTTTAAACTCCACCCACTGGCAATGAAGAACATTATTCCATTTGCCTTCCTAATTAGCTACTGGACTCGCAAACCATACTTTTGTGTTTCATGCACAAGAACCCCAGGTCCCCCTGCATAGCAGCGTTCTGTAACTTTTCACCATTTTAACGTAGACCACTTTGTTATTATTCCTACCAAAATGGATGACCTCACATTTACTAACGTTGTACTCCATCTGCCAGAGCCTTGCCCACTCACTTAGCCTGTCTATATCCTTCTGCACACTTTGCTCTATCACTCATTTAAGTGGCTTCTGTGAACTACAACACACTACACTTGGTGTCTAACTCGAAACAATCTGTCTGAATTGTAAACTATTACAGTCCCAACAATTGTAAATAAATGCTGTCTCAACGCTGATCCCTGGGACACATCACTAGCCACTGATTGTCAACCAGAAAAACACCCATTTATCCCCAATTTTTGCATTCTGGTAGTTAACCATTCTTCTGTCCATGCGAATGCATTGCCTGGAACACTGTGCATCTTTATCTTATGCAGCAGTGCAGCACCTTGCTGAATGCCTTTTGGAAATCTAGGTACACCACGTTCACCAGTTCGCCATTGTCTACCACGCTCGTTATAACCTCAAAGAATTCCAATAAATCAGTTAAACATGACCTGCCTTTCATGAACCCATGCTTCATTAAATAAATGTAGGTGTTGCATTTTTGTAAGGCAAACCAGGGCAGGACTTATACAATTAATGGCTGGGCTTTGGGGAGTGTTGCTGAGCAAAGAAACCAAAGGGTGCAGATGCATCATTCCTTGAAAGTGGAGTTCCAGGGAGACAGGGTGGGGAAGAAGGTTTTTGGCATGCTTTCCTTCATCTGTCATAACATTAAGTGTAGGAGTCGAGATGTCATGTCTCAGCTGTACAGAACATTTGTGAGGCCACATTTAGAATGATTATAGACAAATCTGGCTGACCGTTTCTATGAGGGATTTTGTGAAACTTGAGACGGTGTAGAAAAGATTTCCAAGAATGATGCTCGACCTGGAGTGTAAAAGGTATAAGGTGAGGCTGAATAGGCTGAGGCTTTTCTTTTCCCTGCAGTGAGAGGAAAGGAGGCTGAGGAGTGGCCTGAACAAGACTTATAAAATCATGTGGGGCATTGATATGGTGAATAGCCAAGGCCTTTTGCCTCAAGTGGGAGAGTCCAAAAATAGAGGATAGCGGATTAAGGTGAGAGGAGAAACGTTTGAAAAGAACCTGAGGGGTAACCTTTTCACGTGTATGTATGGAGAAAGCTGCCAGCAGTAGTGGTGGAGGCGGGTTCAATTACTGCGTTTAAAAGGCACCTGGATGGGTGGATGAACAGGTAACATTTAGAGGAAGATTGGCCAAATGTTTGGCAAATGGTACTCAGTCAGATTGGGATATCTGGTCAGTGCAGTTGGACTGAAGGGTCTGTTTCTGTGCTGGATATTTGTATGACTATAATGTTTGTTAAAACTGAAAAAAAAACTCAGTTCTTACCACAGCTGGAATATTGTGAATTATTCTTTGGACTCATATCAAAGAAAAGGTACACTGGAATGTGAAACAATCCACATGAGGTTTAATCGACTGATCCTGAGGATGGAGGGACTGTGTTGAAAGTAGAGATTGAGTCGTTTGGGCCTATACTCAATGGAACATAGACAATTTAGTGGTGACATTCTGAAACATCTATTATTTTCAGGAAACGTGATGGTGTAAATGCAGAAATGTTGTTTCCCCTTGTGGGAGGGTTTCGGACCAGGGAGTAGAATCTCTGAATTAGAGGTCACAAATTTCAGGCAGAACAGAATTTTGTCTCCCAGAATGTTGTGAACACTGTCGAGGATGGGACATTCAGTACTTTGAAGGCTGAAATGGACAGAATTTGATTTGGTAATTGAATCAGTGCTTACAGTTAAAACGCTGGAAAGTGGAGGTGAGGGTTATCAGTTCAGCCATGGTGTCATTGTTTGGAAGACCAAACCCCATTGGCTGAACAGGCTGCTTCTGGTTCCCTATCATTGACCTTTGCACTAAGTTAGTCTTTTCAGAATTATATAGGCCTCATTTAAATTAACCTCCACTTCATGTTTGAAGCCCAGCTGCTTCAATCCCTCCTCATCATGAAAAAAGACAGGGATCGCCTTTCTCCCTGTTTGATGGCATTGCATTCTGCCTCTAATGCAGTGACTGCAATTTATAGTCCTCCAGTTCTGTTGAATATTTGTCAAACACAACCACAGCTGTCACAGAAAAGATTAAAGACAGATCAAAACTACATTTCAACTACCATATCAAACGCATTGTCGGTATGCATTGCATGGAATACACACATTGCATATTAAAGGTCTCTCAGCACTCATCCATTAAACACTGCAAGGGTTGTTCATAAATGATTTCCTTATGTGTGTATGTATGTCTGTGCCTGTAGATGATAATCTGCTTGTATAACAAAGTTTCGATGCATAGTGTTGTTCCCTTTTTATTCCGGTATCAAGCATTTCAAAATCAGAAAGACAGTGGGTAGGAGTTCAAGCCCCTTTACACGGCTATATCAAATGTTTTCTGTGATTGTACAGCTCATGAAATGTGCTAGGTAAATATCCCTCTATATTGTGCTGTCCAATGCAAACATGTCAAATACATTTTGGTTCAGACACAGTGTAGAGCTGCATCCAGGGTTCCCTAAAAAAAACCCTCCCAGAGCAGGTACAACACAGAGTTGACACAGAATAAATCACCCTCTACAATATTAAACATTCCATGAGATGTGCAGTAAAAGTTAATTATAGACTAAATATGCATTGCACTGAACCATTAAACATTCCTCAGCCAAGAATAATACTGCTGAGTTACAATGAAAACACTATCACAGTAAAGTCTTGCAGCCTCATTCCGATCAAGCATTTCCAGATCACTCAATACTCAGACAGATTTTTGAGAAAATCTGGCTGTACTGACTCAAATCTCTCGAAAGAAATGGATGAATTTGGCTGAGACCACATGTTGGTGAGGTGTTGGCTTCATGTTATTAAGGAAAACATTGTCTGATTGTGGAGAGGCAAAACAAGGCATCAGATATAAAGAAAAATGGGGGAAAGGCAGGAGGGGAAGAGAGAAAAAGAGAAACAGAAATATTAGCTGTGCCAATGTATCTCTTAATTATAGTTTTTTTTTTACTAAACATGATAATTGATACCTCTGTCATTCAACAATCATACAACTTATGTATTAAAAAGTCCTAACGTCAATTACTATTGGAATCCATTGAGTTATTTGCATTTTTTCTACAATTCGTCTGCTGTGCTTGTGGGGAAATATAAATTGGGGTTTTGTTGTTCTGTAATTTATTCTGAGAATTCTATTTCTGTGTTTATTTACATGAATGCTTAATTGGTTTCAAAGAAGTGATGGTGACAGCAAAGCCAGATGAAAGAAATGATTTGTTGGTAAGATTCAAATCGAAACAAGTTTATTTTAAGAATGTTGACTTTTTTCATAAGTGAATACAAATTTATGAAGACGAATTGCATCAAATTTTATTTATTTCTGGACGATAAACACAATTTAAAACTTTTATTTGGGTTAAATATTCAGTGCTGAAAATTCTGCAATTAAATTTCAATGTTGAACTGGATCTACTCTGAATGTCCCACTGAGTTACATTGTATTCTGTTTAGACGGTGCAACATCATCAAAGTGCATTTTAGAATATTCACGTGAAATACTTGAAATGACATCAGGAACTGCCGCAACAATTACATTTAATTGATGTAGTTGTTGTGAGCTTTCTTTACATGTATTACTTTCTGGTTAGGGTCAGCAATGAGTCTCTATCTCCAATTGCCCATTGAATAGCTTGCTAAAGCCACTCAGAACACAGCCAATTACTTCCCAATGAGTCTGGAATCCCATGTCGGCCAGACCATGTGAAGGTGACAGATGCCTTGTCATTCGTGAACCAGCTGTTTTTGTATTTTTTCCATTGACTCGGGTTACATGGTCACCATTTGGCTTTCTTTCCGATTCCAGACTTTCTTTAAATTCAAATTTCACCCTGGGCAAACGATGGTATTCCAAACCCCGTCCATTCAGCATCAAACTGGAGTTTGGGAATACTGGTGTCATGATATCACCGCTGTGATCCTAATACTGGAAATGCACAGAAAGCGGTCACAAACAGAAATGCAATCAATCTGACACTTTACATCATGAACAAATATTGGAGTGCAACACTGGCAAGAACTGTCTTGCTGTTCACAGCAACATCACAGGAGACTTTGCATCCAATCATCAATCTAAACTGTGTACCGGACTCTGTCTGAAGAGCCTGACTCACCATAATTTGCATTTTTTGAATTCTTCACTGACTTATGAAAAAGTTAGGCACATATCCCAAGAAGGTGGTACCTTTTTGAAGGCCTGCCATCTTGCTCGGCTAATTATGGTTGATCTTTCTTAAGAAACGTTATTACAACCAAATGGCATCTCAGTCGAGACTGTCGTGCTGGAAAAGTACAGCAGGTCAGGCAGCGTCCGAGGAGCAGGAGAATCGACGTTTCGGGCATGAGGCCTTCATTAGGATACATGAGGAAGGAGTTATGCCTGGAACGTTGATTTTCCTGCTCCTCGGATGCTGCCTGACCTGCTGTGCTTTTCCAGCACTACACTGTCAACTCTGATCTCCAGCACCTGCAGTCCTCACTTTCTCCTGATGGGTTTCTTAGTCACGTTCGGCACAGGAAAGGACCATCACCTTATTGTTGAATGGGTAGATCCGGCCAGGTCGGAAGGTCAGACGACCTCCTCTGAAGGAGAATACTGAACCATGTAACATGCTTCAAACCTTTGGTAGGTCTGCCACTATCCCAGCATTTTCATTTCATGCTCTTTTATTCATTGAAGGTACCATGGTAGGGACTGATTCTGGAACTTTACTCCAAACCTTTTGATTGCTTATTACATACTCATAATGCCTCCTCAACCACTTTATCAAACTGTCATTTAGCTTCAACGATGTTTTTTATTGACTCATGGAACATGGTGGTTGCTTTTAGTTGTCCGTAGATGTCCTTCAGCAGATGGCAGTAAGCTGCCTTTCTGAAATAACATGTTTCAAAATGGCCTGAGGAAGGAATTCCAGATTTTGACCCAATTACAGTAAAGGATCGGTGAATATTTCCATGTCAGGATGCCGAGTGTTTTAGAGAGGAGCTTACAGTGATGCTGTTCCCTTGTATCTGCTGCTCCTGTCCTTCGAGATGCAAGTGGTAGTGGGAAGGTACTGTCTAAGAAAGTGGCTAAGTTACTGCAGTGTAGGATTTTAGATAGTGCATATGGCAGGTACTAAGAATCAGATTTGGAGGCAATGGACGCTTGTGGATGTGCTACTGATCAAGTGGGATGCTTTGTCCTGGACAATGCCAAGCTTCTTGAGTGCAGTTGAAGCTGTTCCTATCCAGTCAAGGGGCGAGCTGTGCTATTAGCCTCCTGACCTCTGTCTCTTAGACAGTCAATTGGCTTTGCGAGTCAGGAGGGTGAGTTACTCGCTGTCCTATTCCTAGCCTCTGGCCTGCTTGTACAATCATTCTATTTATGTGGAGTGTCCAGCTCAATTTCTAATGAACAATAAAACCCAGGGTGTTGATGGTGAGGGATTCAGTGATGGTAACACTATTGAATGTCAAGGGGTTTTGGTTAGATTGTCTCTTATTGTCAATGGTCATTGTCTCGCAGCTTTGTGGTGTGAATGCTATGTGCCACTTGTCAGCTCAAGTCTGGAAATTGTCCAGATTTTGTTGCGTTTCAATGTGGACTGAGGAGTCACAAAAAATTGCTAGATTAATGCAGATTTCACTTCTGACCTTCTGATGGAGTGAAGGCCATTTCTGAAGCAGCTGAACATGATTAGGCCAAGAACACTTTCTTTCGGAACTCCAATTGGAGATTTGCTTTGGCTGAGACGACTGACCTCTAACAAGCAAAGCCATCTTCGAATGTGTGAGTTATGACTGCAGGCAGCAGGGAGTTTGTCGCCTAATGCCCATTGAATCCAGTTTTGCTACGACTCCATAATATCACACTCTGTCGAATGTGAACTTAATGTCAAGGGCTGTCACTCTCACCTCATTTCTGGAATTCAGTTCTTTGTCCATGTTTAAATCAAGTCTGTCATCAGACATGAGCTGAGTAGGCCTTGCGTAACCCACATTTACGCAGGTTATTGCTGAGCTTGTGCTGCTTGATAGCACCTTCCGACATCTAACTCATGATTGAGCATGGACTGATGGGGCAGTAATTCGCCAGGGTGGTTTCACCTATTTTCTGTGCACAGGACGTGCCTGGCCTATTTTCCACATTGTCCATGCCAGTGTTTTAGCTGTACCGGGATTGCTTGGCTAGCACAAGTCATCAGTATTATTGCCAGAATTTTGTCAGGCTCCATAGCATTTGCAGTAACCCCTGACCTCCTACCCCTGCCCAACAGTGCCTTGATTTCACATGGAGAGAAGCGAATTCCCTGCTGACGGGTATCTGTGATATTGGTGATCTATGGAATATGCCGAGATGGATCAGACAATTGGCACTTCTGGCTGAAGATTGCTGTGAATGCTTCAGCCTTAACTTTTGCGCTGATGTGTTGTGCTCTCCAAAAGCAGAGCAAGAGAATATCTGTGGAGCTTATTCCTTCAATGAGTTGTTTAATTATCAACTTTAATTCACGACTTGATGTGGCAGCACTGTGGGCTCAGACCCCTGTTTCCTGAATTAATGGTCTAGCCACAATATCTCCAGACTATAACTCCAACCCCCACACCATGATGTGGATATTCACAACAGAAGATTGCTTATCCTTTGTATTGTGTAGATTCCAACAATGCATCGTATATTCGCTTAAATTGTTAATCTCGAAAATGCTTTACTTCACAGACTTTAGGATATAATGTTCTGTTTTCAAATCTTCTCTCCGACAGGCAATGTCATCGATGTCACACTGGCTTTCCTCCTCACTAATTGCAAAACCAAACATTTTTCACCTCACCTTTGAACTTACTGATCAAAATTGCTACATTCTTGACTAGATCGTTCATATACGCTGCAAACATCAAATGATCCAGCACCAAGTCATATAGTAAGCCACTGGACACAAGATGTCTTCACAATGACTACCTTCGACCATTACCTTCTGCCAATAAATAAACATTCAATGCATTTGCCAAACTGCACCAGATACCATGAACCCTTACCATATTAAAGATGCAAGATCTGGTCAAAAACCTGATTGAAGTCAAGAAGCATTACACCCACTTTTTACACCCGATGTCACATCTCATTGCCTCTCCGGAAAACAGAATCAACCACTTCCGATATGATATCATTTCCACCAAAGCCATGCTGAATTTTATTGCTTAAACCTTACAATTCCTACTTTTAATGAATGCTGTCTCTTAGACTTACTTATTAACTTCCCTCAAGCTTTCTACTTTTAAACATAGGTTTATGAGTGAAACTATACATTGTCATTTAGCTCCTTTCACCCGATGATAACTCTTCTTATCTCTCTGACAGATAATTTACTCTAGCTGAAATAATCTTGTGTCTCTTCTGTTTCATTCTGGGAAATGGGAATGGAATTGAATACAATGTTGAGACCAACAACAACCTGTTTGTTCTTAACACTGTCAGTGTGTGTTCACCCTCAGAGGCAGGAAGACTTTGTGCTGATAATACGGAACGTAGCGCCTGATGTATCATTCTCAGCTGGTGCGCAACTTCCTGTTTGTATGTGCCAGCAGCAAGCCACACATCTCACTTCTGATCAGAAAATAAACCCAGGGGATGCAATCTGGCCGAAACATCTGCCAATGTGGCCTATATCAGGACACAGAGTGTGAAGTGATCACATTGAAGTGACATTTGCAAATCGACCTTTCGATCGCTGTTTCGCGGTCTGATTCCAGGACATCATTGGACGAGTCTCTCGACCATCTAACAAGCTCATTCGATTCACTAACGTCTGGGACATATCGACATGCACCTTGTCATGTCTTTGATCTTGTACTACTTGTTACTCTTTCTTCAGATTTAATGTTCCCAGTTTTTGATTCTGTCTTCTGTATCCATCACCTTCCCAGCCGAATACATTCTGTTTGATCTGTTTCCTAAATTTTGATCAACTAAACAAATAATACAGTTTTGTACAGACAGGTATGTCGGTGTGTCAGATTAACAGAATCAATATATGGAGAGATCATCTTGGCTGTATCTAACTCTGACCGACATTGAAGTCAAATAAAGCACAGCACTGTATGGTTTCAAACTTTGCAAATCCTCTCTCTTTGAAAGAGCTTGTTCTAACGGTTAATTATTTTCTTGATTATTTCACAAACTATGACTAAAAATCTCTATTTTTAACAAAGTTTCAAATATTATTAAAAGTTGCAGCCCTGGCATTTCCTACAGTGAGCTTTGTGGTGTTTAAATGTTCTGGTCAACAGTTGCTTCAAGCAGAAGACTTAAACATTGGTTTCTCCGAGTTCCCAGCCATTGCATTTGCAGTTCCATAATAACTGCAAGCTATTGATAAGCCCAGAATGAACAGAATGTCCAGGCCCTGTACACACCCAAACGCCATGATGTAGGCCTCGAAGCCCTCCGTTTCTTCCTGTCACGCCAACCCAAGCAGTACATGCTCAACCTCAACTACATTTCCTTTAAATCCTCCCACTTCCTCCAAACCAAAGGGTAGCCATGGACACCTGTACGGACCCCAGCTATGCCTGCCTCTTCGTCAGATATGTGGAACAGTCAATCTTCCACAGCTACACTGGTATCATTGCCCATCTTTACCACTGCGACATTGATGACTGTATCAACGCCACCTCATGCTAGCACAAGGAGATTGAACAGTTCATCAACTTTACTAAAGCCTTCCACCCTGACCTAAACTTCACAGGGACCATCTCGGACACCTCCCTCCCTTTCCTAGACCTCTCCACCTCTATCACCAGTGACCGACTAAACATTTACTGCAAGCCCACTGACTCCCACAGCTACCTGGGCTACAGTCCTCCCACCCAACCTCCTGTAAAAATGCCATCCTTATTGTCAATTCCTCTGCCTCCACTGCACCTGCTCCCAGGAGGACCAGTTCCACCATAAAACATCCCGGATAACCTCCTTTTTCAAAGACTGCATTTCCCCTCCCATGTGGTCGACGATGCCCTTGAACCCCAACCCTCCAATCGCAATTTCATACCGGAAATATTCCAAGCATTCGTTTCAATGAGATCAATACACTCCACCTGACTCTCCGGCTAGTGATGTGGAAATTAATGGTCTAATTAATGGTGCCAGACGATGCCTGGGACAACATCTCTTTATTCAACTAAAGTCAGCAATATACATTCACAATGTGAAAGGCACAAACTGTACTTTTACCCAGATCAGCCAATTTCATCTGCAGTCAGACACAACTTAAAATTCAGACCATTGCACAGAAGATAGGCGAGCGCTCACAACATTGGAAATGATTTTGTTTGATGAAAGAATCCATCGTAGACTTCCTCAGAGCAATTCGTGTCAACAAACTTGTTTTTGTGTGTGTGTGTGTGTGTGGGGGGGGGGGGGGGGGGGGGGGGGTAGCGCACGAAATGTTGCTTTAATCCGATTGATGTGAACCATTTGCACTTAAGAAGTTGTTTGAAAACGTCTATCACAGTAGATACGCGAGTAAATTTTACAAATCATTGATCAAAGGGGACAATCTTTTTTGGATTCGAGGAAGATCCACAGTGATATTTTGTAAATGTTTGGAGCTGGGATTGTTTTCAATTTTTGACCCAGACATTGGTGTATTTTCCCTATGGTGGGGGATTTCAACAATAGGGAACATGTTTTTCCAATGAGAGGAGAAAAATTTTAAACAGGATATCAGAGACAACCTTTTACACAGGGAATAGTTTGTGTGTGGGATGATTGAGTGGTGGATACTAACAACCTTTAGAAGACATTTGGATAAGTAAATGAATATCAAATGTTTGGAAGGATTTGGGCCAAGTGCACACAGGTGGGATTAGTTTAGTTTGGGATGAGGACTGGCATGGACTGGTTGGACCGAGGGGTCTGTTTCCATGATGTATCACTACCTGACTCTCTGACAATTTTTCTCAACACTAAACAGTGCTACAGTGATCTTTGAATGAACTGTTGATGGTAAGTTGTGTCAGAGACTCTGCGAATATTACCTTCAATGAGAGGAGTGACTAGTTACACAACTGAAAATAAACTTTTCTCCAGCATTGTTGCTGAGTCGTTTTGTTTCTGCGGAGGCAGTGGTTATAGTTTGCAGTTGGCTTTCCACCAACTGGTCAACCGTGAGACAAAATATCTTTGATCCACTGCAGAAACTCCACCTGCTTCCAGTAAATGAAACTGGGAACTCAAGGACCTTTTCTGTAGTCAGCTTAATTGCTGCCAACTATTGGATCCGGCCGATTAAAGGGAAATAAATCAACTAAAGTAAACTCCTACCAAACAAACTATATTTTCCCATTTATTCACAATGGACACATTTCACTTGGCATTTCTCCCTTTAAAAGGAAAGTCACTGAATACAGCATTCACTGTATGACTATCAGAAAACAGGACATTGAATGCAGTGACGTTCTGGTTAGTTCAGCCTGTTTACTGAGTATCTTTAAAGCTCCTGAATATGAAGTTAATGGATCCAAAATCCCACATTGCAGTAACATTTGTTATCATCTCAAAGTAAATTAACAAATTTGAATTGGTTCAAACTCACATCACTTGTTACACCATTCTCTGATTCATGTATCTCATTAAAACTGAGTGGGCCCTTTATACATGGTTAACACTGGTGTACTGTAACAGCGAATTTTTGCTGATGTTTATGAGTTAACTGCCCTGTCAGAGCTATCAGTGAGCAGAGAAATGTACTGTTTATAACCTACACTCGTGGTAATTATTACTGTAATACTCTCTAACTTAACCAAACATTCCTGATGTACCCAGACTGTTATCTGCAATGGTTGAGATGTTGAGGATTGAAAAAAAAACCTTATGGACTGTCTTGTTCTAGTTTTTTAGATGCTCTTTCAAAAGTTTACCCAGGTGTTATGTATCACTGCGGACTCACATTTTGTTTCTCAGACACACAGCTTTCCTTTACTGTGCATTTTAGTGTCGGAGCAATTTGAAAAAAAAGATGCAAGGAGAGAGACATTCTGCAATGTAAGGAGGCGCTTCTAATCTCCGGGTCCAAACTGTTTAGTGACATACACTCACATTCTGGACATAATCACTTCAGACATGCTCTATATTAGGTTGCCGAAACTGAATTTAGAAACGCAGATTAGAAATGGTATGTTATTTGGTAATGTGAGAGAGACTTTGAATGACAGCAAAAATAAAGTCATTCACTTTGTTGGCTAATAATATTATTGAAGTTCTTTTTAGCTTTATCTGCTTGTGGTGGAATGTAGGATTAAAGAGAGTTAACCTCTAATTGAATATTCTAAATATAATCACTTTGGACACGCTCTGTATTCAGTTGCCTAAATTGAATTTTGAAATGTTTAGTATGAATTACATGTTATTTTGAGTGCGACAGAGACGTGCAGTATCCAGGGAAGAAAAGCTCAACTGTTTTATTAGCTAGTAATATGTTTGAACTTTAATTTTAGTTTTATCTGCTTGTGAATGAATGTAGAAATAAAGGGAGCTAACTTCCAGTTGAATTTGTTTTTTTTTAAACAAAATACATGCAACTATCATGTGAAACAGACCTGAAGCTACTCAAATTTACTTCCAAAGAAGCTGTTCAGCAAAAGAAATATCCCAAGATGTGTATGTCCGTGTGTAAGCAAAACCTCATGTAAAGACATGACCCCATGTGTTCGGGCTGTCCAAGCTGATACCAGGATCCAGTCTGAGCCTCCAGCAGGAAACCAACATGCGGAAGCTGTAAGCCTGCCCCTTCCGATGGCCATATAAATCCTGGGCACTGGACCGTAATTCAACACTCCTGGGTCGGATCTGTTTAGAAAGATCTTAGCAGAACCGCTTCCCACAAGTTATCAGAATGATTGTGTCGACACTTTTTCTCAGTTTGTTACTGACTTTCTTATCATGTGTGTTTTTTGTTCAAGTCTCTCTTTGTGACTGTCTCAATGTTAGTCTACCGCAGGAATATAAAAGACTCAGCCATCATTTCATCAGCATTAATGCTCATGGTTTATTTGTTTTCTTTTTTAAAGGTGTCCAGTCGGAGGTTGTTTTGACCCAGCCAGAGGCAGAGACTGGGCGTCCCTCAGGCAGCCTGAAACTGACCTGTAAAACCAGCGGGTTCAATCTTGGCAGCTACGGCATGAACTGGGTCCGACAGGTTCCCGGACAGGGTCTGGAGTGGCTGCTGTACTACTATAGTTCATCCAGCAGTAACTATGCACCAGCGATTAAGGGTCGATTTACTGCGTCCAAAGACACTTCAAACAACATTTTCGCGTTGGAAATGGGGAACCTGAAGATCGAAGACACCGCCATCTATTACTGTGCAAGAGACCACAGCGAGAGGAACCAGGTCTGGACCCGTTCAAAAACAGCTCGAGGGAACATTTTGTCAATTCCATCATAAACTGACGGTCAGTACGAGTTTTAAATGCAATTCTACCAACTGCAATCTGAAGCAGACCTCAGGCTGCCTCTTACAAAACTATCAAAGAGGAAATGTACAATTTAAACTAGCAAACTGGTGACACAATGGGACAATGTTTTGGGCATGTCATATGTACTGCTAACACTTCCATCAATTAAATGCTCGGACAAAATGTTCGTTTTAATATATCTGACAGCTCAGGAAATCACTGCTAATTGTTATGTCAACTATGGCATTCATTCTAAACATGATCAGTACTAAATGGCTCTTTCAAATGAAAATTGAGACCTCGAGTAAAGAATAGAGAACGAGTGTACTGGTCTACATCATTGTGATACTACAGTGGGTCACAGTGTTGTGCACAGCGACATCCTCATACAAAAACCACTGACAAGTGCTTATCTCAAATTGGTGATTTCTACCATGGCAGGAGCGAGAAATAATGTGAGATGCAATTTAAACGCAATCCAGTAGTGCTAGTTTGTACAAATGTATAATTTTTTCTACCTTCTTCGTGTTGATTGTCAAGTTAAATGCAGACCAAACCTGGAAAAGTATTCCAAGCTTTCAAAATACAATGGATCGTAAAAGCTGGAATAACACACTGAATCATTTTTAGAGGAGTCTGAATCAATGCTTTCTAGGAAGTGAAGAAATTCTCTGCATTTTACAGTTTACAGTCTGTCATAGTATTTGACACAACGTGTCTCACAGTGATATAACTGGGGTGACACTGCAATTATGATCAATACAAAAACCTATTCAGCCTCCATTGTTTGAAACTGGTCAGTGATTACTTCTACAAACCGTCTTAACTTGCAGTGCAGTATTAGTTCTGTGCGGTTTAATGCCAGTATCACTATTTAATTTGTAAAAGTGTTGGGTAATTATCGATACACGAGTTGGGGATTTTGAGAATCAGCTCATGTGTTACTCTGTGAAGTATAAAACAGTATTAAAATTTATCAAGAATGATCAGAATTCACTAGCGCAATTATGTGATGAAGATTTATCGTGACTTTATTTTGTCTGTGGTTCTGAAAATTTAAAATGATGGCAGATTTTTGATTTGTTTTATACAGAGCTAGTTATTGTGTGACCCAGTCCAGACCATGGTGACAGTGACTTCAGGTAAGACCCTTGAACTTTCTTCGTGACTTTTTAAAAACTTTCTATTCATGTGACTAATTTCTGAATTAAATGAAACTCAGATTCTGTGCTGAGTTTGGTTTGGTTCGGATTGATGTTTGTTCAGACTGATTACAGACTTCAGTTAAGGCTCAGCAAATAGTTACAATGGGGATAATGGAGTCAGTTACTCGGTGTATCTCTTTTTTTGATCAGATGGGCATTCTGTGTGGCTGGGTTACTTGAAACACCTAATGTCTCTTAATCAGTCAGCTACAAATAATGTTTAATGTCAGTGACACCCTGACTGTGAGTTTTATTATCAACAACAAACGCTAAGAAATCAAAGATGTTCGAGGCATTACTAAACATGATTAAAATATGCTAAAATATCATTATTAATTTCTTGAATATATGTTCTTACCCTGATTATATTTCCGCATTTATTTTGTGAATTAGTTGATGACAAGCAGGTTAGAAACTGTCATAAAATTTTCTTGCGGTGCTATATTGCATTCTGTTGATGAGATTCTGAGTTTGTTTTACTTGATTCTGTTGAATTGAGTTGATTGGATTTTGGCTTTGTTTTAGTTGATTCAGTTTGAACTGTGTTGATTGGATTCTGACTTTGTTTTTACTTGGTTTTGTTGAATTGTGTTGATTGGCTTTTGAAATTGTTTTATTTGATTCTGTTGAATTGAATTGTTTGGATTCTGATTATGTTTCATTCAAATCTGTTGTTTTGAGTTGATTGGATTCTGATTTTATTTCCCTTGATTCTGTTGAATTGAGTTGATTGGATCTTATTCAGTTTGTGAAATTGATCAGCGTTTTTATGCTTTCTGTAATCGGTGTTTTCTTTCTGGTGAGGAGATTGACTCTCTGGATTACTTTTCATTACCAGTATTTGTGAAGTTCTTTGGCTTTTCATGAATCATTTCTGCATTTGTTAAACTTATATGACACATTTTTCTCTGCTTGATTGAAAACATTACATCCATTTGTAACGGTCTGAAAAACAACTTAAGGCAGAAACCCGGAAGTGTGAGAAATGAAAAAAACGAGTTTTTAATGCATTGACTTTTTAAAAAAAAACTCAGTTCTAATTGTAAACTAACTGAATTTTGTTTTGAGTAGCCTCATTCAAAATAAAATTTGGGACTAAAATCTGAAACTGCAGAATTGGTCAGATTATGTAATTGAAACTAACTTAAAATTATAATGTGGTAATATTTGTCCATTCAGTAATTTTGTTTTGACCATGAAGTGATTAATCAGTATATGCCTTCAACCGCTCTACTGTGCGCTGCACAAGATTGTCATGATCAGGAAGGGTGTACAGGTTGGAAATAAATTGAACTGTTGCCAGAAACATTACAGCTTTAAGTGTTAAGTCCCCTCACAAACAAGGCTGCTGTTATGACTTGTTATTTCTATTCAATTTAATCATTAGTTTGCTGGATTCTGAGCAGCTTTGTTAGACTTCAATTTGTTTTTTTTTGTGAGGTTACATCATGTTCTTGGTTCTGTTGAAAATGTTTGCAGAGCTAGTTCCGCTGCAAACACACCGTGTTGTGATCTGGTGATCATTGATCTGTTGAGGAGGGACTGTGCTTGGGTAACATTAAATGTGTTATATTTGGGAAACTGTTTTTGGTTTCTACATTGTTTTTGCAATGTTAACACGGTTGGTGACAATGAACCGCTCCAGGTTCCTCATTCAATACGATCAGCATGCGAGGTGAAATTTCATAAAGCCTATTATTAAGTGAAAGGCAAATCGCAAAGGTTTTAGAAATGAAGGGAAAACAGATACCTTTGGGCGCCATTTTTACTTAAAAGTAATAATTAAGGATTAATCTAATCCATGCTTTACAATCCAAATTCAGAACCCCACTATCTAGTTCAATCACAAGGTCTGTCTTTAAACAGTTTACAAGTCATAGAGAAATATAAATAGAATTCCAAAAGTCTAATGTTCTAATAGTTCTTGCTCTTGAGCAAAAATGCCATGACTGTGTTATAATTGATCAAGAAACACCTTTCAATTCCGCTGTACACTACATACATATTTTTCTGGCTGGAAAAGATCATTGGCAAAGACCATTTAGAAATTCTGCTCAATTCTATGAAGAACAGGTCAGTTTCACTGCTTTGATCAGTTTCACACGTAATTTGAGTTAATTAATTGTTATGTCCCTGATTAAACTGGATTTACAGGATAAAAATAAAACATTAACTGAATTATTTAATCTGCACAGTGCTTTAGGTGTTCCCAATCTGTGCATTTTAAATAAATAGTTACATTTTCCAACAAAATATCAACTGAGGAGTCATTCTTTCGAAACAACTGCTATAGTGAATTATGTGACCAAGGCCAAATTTCGAATGAATTAAAATAATCCACTCATGACCTCGCAGGGCAGCATGGTGGCTCAGTGCCAGGGTCCCAAATTCGATTCCACCCTCGGGTGACTGCCTGTGTGTAGTTTGCACATTCTCCCTGTGTCTGCGTGGGTTTCCTTCGGGCTCTCTGGTTTCCTCCCACAGTCCAAAAGATGTGCAGGTCAGGTGATTGGCTGTGCTAAATTGCACACAGTGTTCAGGGATGTGTAGGTTAGGGTGCATTAGTCAGGGGTAAATATACATTAGGGGGAATGGGTCTGGGTGGGCTACTTACTGTCCAGAGGGTCAGTGTGGAATTGTTGGGCCAAATGGTCTGTTTCTATACTGTAGGAACCCTACTCTTAAAACCATGGGAGTGCATGCTGCAAACGCAGAGAATTCATTTTACATCGATGTGGTTAGACGTATGCAGAGTTCGCAAATTTGCAGAAAACATGAACTAGAGGATAACAGAGCACATTGTTTATTCAGACACTGAAAAGAGAGTAATATTTATTTTAATTAATATACTTGACCGATTTATTGCAATGTAGCGATCGGAAGGAATCTGCTCACATTAGTTAAGTGTGACAATCATTTAGATTAGATTTCCTGCAGTATGTATCGGGCCATTTAGCCCAACAAGTCGACACCGACCCTCTGAAGAGAAACCCACCCAGACCCATTCCCCTACCCTATATTTACCCCTGACTAATGCACCTAACACGATGGATGATACAGCATGACCAGTTCACCTGACATGCACATCTTTGGATGTGGGAGGAAACCCACACAGACACAGGGGAGATTGTGTAAACTCCACATAGGCAGTCACCCGAGGCTGGAACCGAGCCTGGGTACCTGGTTCTGTGAGGCAGCAGTGCCCACATTTACTTAGACATCCGCTAAAGCGGGCAACTCCAGACAGAAGCATGTTTTCAATTCATACCTTTTTAAATATTTTCGTTCATTAAAAGCAGTTAACAAGAAAATGACCTTGCCCTAATTCCTTCAACAGAAATGCTTTCCACACTGGAATGCAGTATTGACTTTATGCAGTGCATGCAAAATCTCCACAGTTCAAGGAACGTTTTAAGAATATGTAAAAATAATTTAGAGAATAATTCATTTCCTCAGGATCTGTGCTTTAATTGGCGATATTTCCCACCTCAATAATTTTGTTAAATACAATGACTTATTAAGTTTATTAACTCAGTGGTTATTTATGTTCATTGTGAACACATTCTTGTTCACATTAATCCTCTGGTTAGTTCCTCTGATGAATGTTCAATTACAGTGAATATATTTGATGTGAGGAGTTGAGCAATGTATCCTCTAGGATTAAGTCTGTTGTGCAGTTTGTTCAGTGCTATCTCCGACTAACTTGTCAATGGTCCTGACCATTTGTAAATTGTCCAGTTCGGATACCTGAGTCTCAGACAGTTCAATTTCATCTCGCGCTTCAAAACCACTTTTATCTGCCAGAAATACAATATTCGATTAGGTGCCCCAGAATTGAGAGCCCTGACTAAGTTGTTCCAATCAGAACGAACGTTTCAGGAACAAAAGGCAGATAGCAAGAGTTTTGAAATTGGTTGTTGGCAACAAGAGATATTTGATTGAGCGAGGCAGAGGGAAATATGCTGTATATTTTCGTTGTGCCTCAGTTCTGCAGGACATATTCCGTGGCACAATGTAAAATCAGAATTTTTTTGCATCTTATCATTTGAAAACCTATTATCAGCTTTTAATGTCACTGGCAACGGTCATATTACACTTCAAAACATTTTAATCTTTTCCAAACTAAGTCGACCGTCTGGTGCAGCAACATTCACAGGGAAAAGAGGAAGGGAGTTCTAGGTTGGAATCCAGTGACAGTGAATTGATGGCAATGCAATTCCTCGATTTATTCCTCTGTAGTTCCCATAGAGTTTGAACAATTTGGAGCTGCTGTCAAAGTATTCTTGGATAAATGTTGAAATGTTACTTTAATTGTACAAACATTCTGGAACAATCCCTGGTTGTCGGAAGGTGATAATAACTAACATGGTTTATGTATTGTCAAAATAGGTGGGCTGTGTTCTCCGTGATAGTGTCAAGCTCATTGTATTCAGGTCTGTTGTGATGTTGTATTAGAGTCCCTGATTCTGTGCCAGGTGGCCTGTGTTCACTTACAACCTGTTAGAGAGGTATGTAACACAATCTCTTATCAGGTTACTTCAGTGCAAGAAAGCAGATTGACATGTCTGGGTGTTTGTTGGAATTCCACTCACAGAGGCCAATGAAATCTATTCAATCGTAGTCCTGACTTGTGTCTCTTAGATATTAAACAGAAATTTGGTGGTTAGCAGCTTTTTCTAGATCAATATTTGTTCACAAGCTTTTGGGCATCGCTAGATGGGGTTAATGGAGTAAGTGCTCAAAGAAATCCCAGCTTTTGATTTGCTGTTCTAACAATATCATTTATAACTAATCCAGAATGAATCATTTTCGAATCATATTTGATGAAATTAGGCTTAGGCTGGTTTACTTTATATTAAACCAGTGCTGTAGCTGAATTTGATTGTTCAGTACGCTGGGAGTTCCGCTAAATCCAACACTTGCTGCAGATGGTGATAGCTTTTCAGTTGGTCTTCAATTGCTATCTCAGACCATCCAGTACCTCTGCTAAGAATTCTTTTCCAACAGGAGTCAAGCCAACGTAATCACTGTTTATCTCAACAGGTGTGAGCTCTTGTGCCAAAAACATGAAAACAATTTGGTGAAGAGGGGGGGCGGGGGTCTCTGGATGCGAAAGGTTAACCTTGCCTTCTCTCCCCAGAAGCTGCTAGACCTGCTGAGTTTCTTCAGAAATTTCTGTCTTTATTTTGGTTTTCTAGCATTTAAAGTTTGTTGTTTCATTCAAAAATGTTCTGTTCGATGAAACACGTTCTTCAGAGAAAAGATGCATTTGAACAAATTGTGAATGTTCAGAGATATTAAATATCAGAGAATCATTGAATTGGAGCGCCCTGATCTCGAGCTGTAGTTTCACAAGAAACTATTATAAAGTAACAACACACTCCAGAGCGCAGTGGCTGCTGTAATTGGGTGGAAGTTATTTTGATCACTCAAATAGAGAATGTCAATGATCCCGTTCCAAATAATCAACAGAAGGTTTTTTTACAGCATGTGTGAAACAAT
Source organism: Chiloscyllium plagiosum (assembly GCF_037043375.1). Lineage (NCBI taxonomy): Eukaryota > Metazoa > Chordata > Chondrichthyes > Orectolobiformes > Hemiscylliidae > Chiloscyllium > Chiloscyllium plagiosum. Next base: position 103,406,382 of record NW_028270180.1, read on the forward strand.
TAATTTGTTGAAATATTTTAATAAAAAGTGTTCACCACCAGTGCTAGCTTAATGAATGACACAATGATAGGAAGGTAGGAGCAAGAGGAGGGCACTCAGCCCCTCGAGCTGTTCCACCACTTACTTAGATCATGGAGCATCTGTGAGCTAAATCCACAGGTCTACCTTTGGCTAAAACTCTTTAACACCTTTGATTAACAAGCAAAAACTATCCCAGATTTATTGATTCAACTGCCCGTAACAAAGGGAGACACCATTTCTGAAAGACATTCCTGTGAGTACTGTGACACAATGAGGCTGGAATTAATTGCTCATGAAAGTAAACTTTAAATCTCTGACAATTTCCAATTGAAACATCCCAATCATCATATTTCTTTAATTTAACACTAGACTTCCCTGGAATAAAGAAATATAATGTGTGATTGCCTTGCTATAAATGAGGGAAGCTTCATTCCTATTACATGATTAAGAAATAGCTGTGTTCATTCAGTGAAAACACAGTCAAATCACACAAAAGGAAACCACGTCATCTTGTGTAGACACACAAGTGCCTCAAATAATTTTCAATTCTTCCAGTGGTTGTTTGAATCTCTAGACAGGTGTGGAAGTGTCCGACTTTTTATATCGCCTTGAGAAACCAGTTATCATCAGTCTATTTGAATTGCTGAAGTTTGTGTGGTATTAGCACATTCACAGCGCTGTTAGGAAGTGAATCCCATGGCTGTGATTGAGGAAGAGGAAACGGCAGAGAAATAGTTGAGAGTCAAGTTGAAGTCTAATTTGGAGGAGAGCTTTCAGTTGAAGCATTTACATGCATGTGCGCCCTTATCCTCAAGGATCACAGCTTTGGAACATGCTGCCGAACAGACACGTCAGCATGCAAACTGGAAGCTGAAGAAGGCCCCGCGGCCCCTCTAGAAGGCTATTCCATTCATGGGATCATCATTAATTTTGCTGCTCATCAATCTTCCCAACACACCGATAACATTGAACCTGATTGTTTACTGTTCAGCAAAAGAATGGTGAACCTTTGGAATTCTCCACCACAGAAATTGATTCAGGACAAAACATTAAATGATTTCAATTAGGAGATAGATTCCTTCAATCCTTAAAAAAATGCTCCGGATATGTGGGAGAAAGGGAAACAGGGTACAATATTGGTTGAAAGCCATGAAAACATTGAATGGGGCATGGTTTGTAAGTTTGCACGTAACACCAACATTGGTGGTATAATTGGCAGTGAAAGTTATCCAAACGTACAATGAGATCTTGATCAGCTGGGCCAATGGGCTGAGGAGTGGCAGATGGAGTGTAATTTAAATGAATACGACGTGTTGCTTTTTGAGAAGACAAATCAGGTCACAACTTACAGAGTTCATGGTAAGGCACTGGGTAGTGATATTGAACACTGAGGACCCTGAGGGTTCAGACTCAGATTCTTGAAAGCGTTGTCTCAAGTAGCTAGTGTGTTGAAGGCATTTGGCAAATGTACCTTCATTGGTCAGAGCACTGAGTGCAGGAGTTGGAGCTTCATGTTGTACTTGTCCAAAACATTGAAATGAACTGCCAGAGGAAGTGGTAAATGCAGAGATAGGTCCAACATTTAGAAGACATTGAACAGCTCCAGGAACTGGATAGGTCTGGATGGATATGGGCCAAAGGCAGGCAAGTGGAATTAGTTTAATCTGGGAACTCTGGTCAGCATGGATGAGCTGGACCAAAGGAACTGTTTCTGTGCTGTATGACTTTATGACTCACTGACTTTATGGTGGAGTCGGCTCAAAGTTGGAAGGTGGTGAGCAAGTGAGGGGCTAGATTGGGCATGTGGGAGAGTTTGGGCTGGTAGGCAGTGAGGTGTTGGCTGGCTGCTGGGTAAGCTGGCATGCACTCTGTCTGGCAAGGTGGCATCAAGGTAAATGGTAATGGTCACAGGATAATTTGGTCAAATTGTGCTTGGTAGGTGAGGGGTAGTTTGAGCTGAAATGCAGGAGGTCTGTCTTTGCCAGGCTGGTTTATGGAGAGGTGTGCAGCATGCCGGGCTGGTTAGTGTAGAGGTGGGCAGTGTGCCAGGCTGGTTAGTGCAGAGGTGGGCAGTGTGACGGGCTGGTTAGTGTAGAGGTGGGCAGTGTGCTAGGCTGGTTAGTGTAGAGGTGGGCAGTGTGCCGGGCTGGTTAGTGTAGAGGTGGGCAGAGTGCCAGGCTGGTTAGTGTAGAAGTGGGCAGTGTGCCAGGCTGGTTAGTGTAGAAGTGGGCAGAGTGCCAGGCTGGTTAGTGCAGAGGTGGGCAGGATGCCAGGCTGGTTAGTGTAGAGGTGGGCAGTGTGCTAGGCTGGTTAGTGCAGAGGTGGGCAGTGTGCCAGGCTGGTTAGTGTAGAGGTGGGCAGTGTGCCGGGCTGGTTAGTGTAGAGGTGGGCAGTGTGCCGGGCTGGTTAGTGTAGAGGTGGGCAGAGTGCCAGGCTGGTTAGTGCAGAAGTGGGCAGAGTGCCAGGCTGGTTAGTGCAGAGGTGGGCAGAGTGCCAGGCTGGTTAGTGTAGAGGTGGGCAGTGTGCCGGGCTGGTTAGTGTAGAGGTGGGCAGAGTGCCAGGCTGGTTAGTGTAGAAGTGGGCAGTGTGCCAGGCTGGTTAGTGTAGAAGTGGGCAGAGTGCCAGGCTGGTTAGTGTAGAGGTGGGCAGAGTGCCAGGCTGGTTAGTGTAGAGTTGGGCAGAGTGCCAGGATGTTTCAGGGGTGGAAGGTCACTGTAATGAAGTGACAGCTGGACGTGTTGTCAAAATGTAAAGCTCAGAGTCTGGCAAAATGGTGGGTGGTAAAGCACAGATGCGAAAGGAGCTGGGATGCAATGTGCACAGGTTGACTTGGGTAAGGTGAGAGGTCAGTGATCAAGGGCTGAGGTCATGTCTTGGGTAGTGGGCTTTTGTCAGAGGTTGTGAAAATGATGGTGCTAGGTCCAGTCAGGGCCAGATTCACCATGGGCCAGGAGTGAAAGGAGTGAAAGGAATTGAGATCATATGTCCATCTGGAATATAGAACATTACAGTGCAGTACAGGCCCTTCAGCCCTCGATGTTGCGCTGGCCTGTGGAAACAATCTGAAGCCTATCTATCCGACACGATTCCATTTTCATCCATATGTTTATCCAATGACATTTTAAATGCCCTTAAAGTTGGCGAGTGTACTATTGTTACAGGCAGTGCGTTCCATGGCCCTACTACTCTCTGAGTAAAGAAACAACCTCTGACATCTGTCATCTATGTCCTCTCCTGCTAGCCATCACTATTCAAGGAAAAAGACTTTCACTGTCCACCCTCTGTTTATCTTTTATGTCTCAATTACGTCACCTCTCAACCTTCTTCTCTCAAATAAAAACAGCCTCAAGACCCTCATCCTTTCCTCATTAAACCTTCCCACCATACCAAGCAACATCCTGGTAAACCTCCTCTGAACTCTTCCAAAGCTTCCACATTCTTTCTATAATGTGGTGACCAGAACAGTACACAATACTCCCAAGTGCAGCCACACCAGAGTTTTGTACAGCCGCAGCCTAACCTCGTGGTTCTGAAACTCATTCCCTCTATCGATGAAAGCCAACACAAAGTATGCCTTCTTAACAACTCTATCAAACTGGCTGGCAACTTTTAGGGATCTATGTACATGGACACCGAGATCTCTCTGCTCAGCTACACTACCAATATGGATTGCCTTGGATGTGTTTCGTGTGATAGGGGTTGTGTGTTCCGGGCATGAATGGGTGTATAGCAGGGTAGGGTTTGTCAATGTGAGTGGAAATTTAGGTCTAGGCAGAGTAAGTGCAGTGGTTAGTCTGAGACATGAGGTTTGGTGGTGAACTGTGTGTCAGTTTGATAGTTATTAAAGTTAAAGATTACTTGTTCATTTCTCAAATCATATTTATGTAAATACTCAGCTGTAACACTCCAAAGTCTCTGAACCTTAATGGTCCTCCATTTTTCAGAGGCCTCCAAAATTCAGATAATTGTAAATGAGATGTTTCAACTTCCAGACAATTGGCATGAGTTCAGCCGTGACAGCCATCCTCCTAGTCCCAGTGCTCAGCTCCTGCCTGTGCTGCTGCTGCAGTGACCTCCCTCCCAGAGAGAACATTCTGCCTTGCATTGATAAGTGAGGAAGGCTCACTGGGCCTGATTTCCAAGTATGGGGACGGCAAACACGAGGGGACACAACTTTAAAGTGAGGGGAGATAGGTATAAGACAGATGTCAGAGGTAGTTTCTTTACTCATTGAGTAATAAGGGTATGGAATGCTTTGCCTGCAACAGTAGTAGATTCGGCAAGTTTAAGTACATTTAAGTCATCATTGGGCTAACATATGGACGTACATGGGATAGCGTAGGTGGGATGGGCTTCAGATTAGTATGACAGGGCAGCGCAACATCGAGGGCCGAAGGGCCTGTACTGCGCTGTAATGTTCTATGTTCTATGATTCACTCTGATTTCTGTCCGGGGGTACTGCCAGCTGTTGGGTATTTCCAGCAGCACGGCACCTAGTGAGGCAGCACGCTGGTTCCGTGGTTAGTGCTGCTGCCTCACAGTGCTAGGGACTCGTGTTCCATTCCAGCCTCGGGTGACTGTCTGTGTGGAGTTGGCACTTTCTCCCCATGTCTGTGTGCGTTTCCTCCCACACTCCAAAGATGTGCAAGTTGGGGGAATTGCAAATGTTGTTTCAGTGATTGGGAGTTTAGGTGCATTAGTCAGGGTTAACTGTAGCATAATAGGGTAGGGGAATGGGTCTGATGCGTTACTTTTCAGAGGGTGGGTGTGGACCTGTTGGGACAAATGGCCTGTTTGCACACACTGTAGAATTTCAAAGAATTTGCATTTCCTTGGTTTGTATTTTGTGAAATTTCTCTGCTCTTCACATCAATCCAGTGAAAGTGTCAGTTGGTGAGATCTTCAAACAGTTACTGGGGTGGGATCAGGATGTTCTTCTTCCTAAATTATATGGTAATGGTCAAGGTCGAGGGCATGTTTCTAAAGAGGGAACCAATGATCATGATCAGCAACTGGTAGGAAACAAAAATAAACTCCAGTTATGCTGTAGACTTCAGCGGGAGCATACTGGCAAACGTTTACAGCTGAGGACACATTGGAGTAACTGATAAGGTCAAATTAACAGAAACTAACATGCTCAATTGGTCATTCTATTGTAGAGACACCATCTCCCCCCACGCTTTATGGCCTTGTCTCCTCCTGTCAGGAGCACAACACCGGTTCTGTGATCTTTGGTTGTTTGGCGATGGACTATTCCCCTGACGTCACCAAGGTAACCTGGAAGAAAGGTGGGGAGCTCATCACAACTGGATTGAAGACTTACCCATCAGTGAGAAACAAGAAGGGAACCTATACCCTGAGCAGCCAGTTAACCCTGCCCGGGTCAGTGGTAGATTGCCCCAGCAAAATCTACTGTGAGGTTCAACACAGCGGGACATACAAGAGCAAAGTAATGCCATGTCCAGGTAAGTGTTGTGGGAACTGAGATAAACAGATCATCTGTGATTAACATGAAGAAGGCATTATTTATAACCGTTTTCACAGAATCACCTTATACAGCACAGGAAAAAGGCCCTTTGATCCATCCAATTCACGCCTCTCAATAATAGCCACCTAACTATTCCAGTCTCATGTGCCAGCACACAATCCATTGCCTTGTGTGACTTGCCCTTGCAAGGATACTTCATACTTATAATGAGGGGCTCAATCTCTACATGACTTATAGGTGCTGAGCTCCAGGCTAACACCACCCTCTGTTTGATTTTGTTTTCCCCTGAGATCCACTTGGAACCTCCTGGCCTTACCTTCACCCTGTGCCCCTGAGGCATTGATTTCTCCATCAAGGGGAAAGGTTTCATCCAGTTTACCCTGTCTATGCCTAAAATAATTCTAGATATCATGATAATCTTCTCCCTAATTCTCCTCTGCTCCAAGGAAAACCCCTGTCTATCTAAACTAGTTTCATAACTAAAACACTCCAACCCAGGCAAGACCCTGGCAAATCTCATCAATACTGCCTTCAGTGCAATCACATTCCTTCGATAACATGCACACAACGCTTCAGTATGGCCTAACCAGTGTTTTATTAAGTTCCAGTATCATCTCACCACTCTTCATTGTCAATGTCTAGGCTAATAAAAGCAAATATCCTCCCACTTTCTTAGCCCCTTTATCCAGACGACACAGTACTATAAGGGATCGGTGGGTACATGCACCAAAGATCCTCAGGCCTTTCCAGGGTTCCACCATTCAAAACATCATACCACACAGATTCTTCTGCCGAATTACATCACCTTACATTTATTCAGATTAATTTCCATTTGCAACTTTTCTCTTCACATACAACCAATCTTTTTATATCCTCCTGCAATCTAAAGCCATTATGCTCATGACTTACCAACATGACAGTTTTCATTTCATCTGTGAATTCACTGGTTAATCCTCCTAAATTTGAGTCTCAATCATTGGTATGTAAGAGAAATAGCACGGAAATCAACACCAATCCCTACAGAACACCAGGAGACATAGATTTCCAGTCACGCAGACACCCGATGACTATTATCGCCTGCTCCCATCACTCAGCCAGTTCTAGATCCAATCTGTCAAATTAACTCGGATCCCACTGGCTCTGATTATTGCTATCATCTGGACATCGAGTTATCTCTATGAAAACTAAGATCAAATTGTTACACATGACTTCCTCTCAATAAAACCGTGCTGACAATTGTTGATTTATCTTCCAAATGAAACCTAATTTCACTTCTCAATAGTTTCCTTACCACTGAGACTAGCTTGACAGATCTGTGTTTTCATTGTTTATCCCTTCCTTCGTCCTGCATAACAGTGCAACGTTGGCTGATCTACACTCACTTGGCACAACTGCTGTGGCCAGACAGGAATTCTAAATAATTGTCAGCAACCCAACTATTTCATCCTTTGCATCGCTCAACCGCTTGGGATACTTTTCATCTGCCCTGGAAATATAACCACTTTTCATTCAGCAAGACAACACAGAACATCACGTCATGTGTCCTAATTTCTGAAAGTACATCACAACACCCCTCCATGATTTCTGTCCCCACATTGTCACTCTTACTAGTGAACACTGACACAACACATTCGTTTTGACCACAAACTAATCCTCCGGCTCCACTCCAATAATAACACTTAATGGGCATTATTGTTTCCCGAATAATTCTTTTATTATGAATGAGTCTGTAACTTTTAAAAATATTTTCCTTTATGTTGACTGCTATTATTTTCTCATGGTCCCTTTTGCTCTTCTAATTCCTTTGTCTTTCAAACTCCCCCTTGTCCGTTCTGTACTCCATATTAGTTTCTATTGTTTTGAGATTTCAGTATAGACCGGAAGCCTCCCTTATTTCTCTTTATCTCCCCCTCCATGCCCTTTGGTGTCCAGAGCCCACTGCATTCTTGGTCCCACGCAGTGGCTTCCTGGGAAATGCCCTCCCTGTGATTTTCCTATCTCTTTCTTAAATGTGTCACACTGCTCTAACTCAGATTTACCAATAAGTGTCAGCTTCCAGTCCACTCTGGTCAAGTCATTACCTCATCTTACTAAAACTGTCCTTCCCCTTTTCAGAACTCTGGGCCAATTTCTATTCCTTTGCAGTACAATCTGAAATCCAACTGATTTAAGATCACTGTCTGCAAAGTGCTCCACCATTGATGTTTTACCCACTGGGTCGACTTCATTCCCTAAAGTTAAGTTCCGGTTCACCCCTCTCTTGCAAGGTCTGGATTAAAATTCTCTGTATTAAACACATAATTTGTTCAAATATTCTCCTGGAGGCATTTTCAGAATTGTGCTCCCTCTAAATTTTTGACAAAATGAATATCCAAGCCTATGCTGAGGAAGTGAAAAACCTCGTTTCTCATTCCCCTATTTAATTTACATGTCTCTGAAATTTGCCCATGTATTTGCACTTGGTATTTTGGACCAATAGTAAGGTCTATCGTGCTCTCCCAATAGTTATGTTTGCTGTGTTTTGGTTTTGAAGTACTGTCCATTTGCCTTTGTTCAAGGAGGTATCCATGATTTCATTTCTCTTTACAGCCTAAAATACTCTTGTCAGAATTGCGACAGAAGCAACATTCTGTACCGCACACCCCCGCCCCCATCATTTTCCATCTTTCCCTGTCTCGTCTGAAGGCACTAAATCCTGGAATATTGAATAGCCACTCCTGCCCGGCTCTCAATATGTTTCCGTGATAGCAACGATATCATTTCTTCATTTATGCCAGTAATTCGTCTGCCTTGTTCATCAGACTCTGTCATTAAAACGAATACCATCCAACGTTGCTATCTCCCTTCTGATGTTACCGGCCTATAGTTTCTGTGCCTCCTTGACTCCCTTGCTGTGTCCTCTAAGTTTAGCCTTTCACATTGTCCTGCTGATCTTTCTATGTGGATCCCAGCTTCTCCAGCACTCTGCACAATTATGATTCTTGTATACATTAACCACAAGAAACCTTGATATATGAGAACTGATTGTATTTGTTATGAAAGGTCCAGATCCTCTCCCACCAACCCTTCTCCTAACTGTGAGCTCCAGTGAAGAAATCGCAAGCAGCAAGTTTGCAACCGTCGTCTGTTCAATCATCGAGTTCCGTCCGAAGTCAATCTCCGTGAGTTGGTTGAAAAATGGCCGACCCTTGGATTCTGGCTTCTTCACGTCTCCCGTGTGTGAGGCGAACGGGAACTTCTCGTTGACGAGTCGGCTGATGGTCCCTTATGGTGAATGGTACAACAGTGCGGTCTATACCTGCCAGGTCACTCATGGAGAGAACACTCAAAGTAAAAACATCACCGCACTCCAGTGTAAGAGACACACACTGAGAGAGCTACAAATCACTCTGAACTCTGATGTGAATCAAACACATTTATTTATCAGGCATAGTAAACAGCACGGTACAGCTTCTCGTTTCCCAACATGCCACGTATCTCATTTCTGTTTGAGTGTTACATTAACATTGCTCATAATTCAACCTTTAGGCAAGTCAGAAAAGCATGTTTCCTCTCTGTTGAAGATAGATATATAGACAGTGGGCTTTGTTAAATAGTTTGTTGCCTGACCATGCTGGGAGAGGCATTCAGAGTGCTGAATGCTTGCCTGGTAGCTGCTTCAAGGATAAGTTTGGGGTGAAGGGGGATATTGGAGAGATATCTGATTGAAACATAGAAAATACTGAGAGACTGAGGTCGAGTGAATGTGGAATAGATGCTTTGACTGGTAGGCGAGACTAGGACCCAAGGGCAGTCTCAGGATCAAAGGGGCACAGTTTAGAACTGAGATGGGGAGGGTTTCTTCAGCCAGAGGGTGATGAGTCTGTGGAACATGTTGCTGCAGAGGACTGTGGAGACCAGGCCATTGTGTGTACTCAAGCCAGAGATAGATCGGCTCTTGTTTAGTACGGGGAGAAGGCAGGAGAATGGCTTTAGCCTGAAATGTCGATTTTCCTGCTCGTCGGATGCTACCTGACCTGCTGCGCTTTTCCAGCATCATTCTGATCTAAACTCTGGATTGGCCGAACAGCCTTATTCTGATGCTCTATCAAATTGACGTGGTTATCATATGCAGTGATCCTTACTTGAAAATAAATCAAAATGCGTTCAATGCTTCATTCCCTGCTCAGGAATGACCTGTTGGTTGGACATTGTACGACATCGATTTTTATCTGGTACTGAGCTCTTTAACTTCATTTATGGGATCAGACCACAGACCAAGTGGCTATCACATTTGATGAACTGGGATAAATGTGATCTCACTGAGCTTCTTTAAGATGCTCTCTGTAATTAGTGGATGAGGCAGGAGAATAAATTCTGGTGGGAATGCTACAATAGGGATGAATGAACTAGGAACTCGAGACAGGGCTGATTTAGCCTGTTTGGGGTGGCGATGTTTACACAGTGAGTAGTGGATGTCTATAAAATTAGTGACATTTCCATCGCGTTTGTAGATTAATTTAAGACGCTTTTGTTTGTTTTTTTTCTCTCCTGCTCTATGAAGAAATTTTAAAAATGCAGCTTGGTAAATAAGACCAGTTATGAACTAACTGAATGGAGGGAAAGACTTAAGGAGATGGGTGTCCTTCTCGATATCCAATGCTGTACTCAATGTCTTGTTTTCAGATCTATTCCAAACACAGCCCACGAGGAACAATGACATAAATTAGAGAATGACATCACACCAATAACGCAAAGTATTTTTAATCATGTTAAATATAATGAACAGAATTTCCATGGCTGTTCACTGCTTCTGTAACACTTTAGAACTCTGTAAAGAGAATAATTATTATTTATTATAATCTGTCCAAAATTTGGGATGTGATTTGGCAGTCAGTGTGACCAGCAGCACTTGCACCTAAAGGTTATAAACATGGAAATGAACTCATTATATTCAGATTACTCTTGTCACAAGTATCAATGGATGGTCTTAAGTGAGAGACAAACTCCAAAAGAAAGATAATTCCATGGGTTACATGATGGTATCTTCGATGATTTTACTTTTTTCACAGGTTTCACTTGTTACAAAGCCAGTGTTCTTTCAGAATAATTACACAGGGTTTGTTATAGATAATCACAAATGTTTCACAGATCAAAATACATCAACAATAGTAAGCATCGTTTCAGAATAGTTGGAGTTGCCATTTTGAAGGTGGTGTCTTCACTCTGTGAAGGAGTAATCTGAAGATTGGCTGTTTGTATCAGAAAGGGGCATTTTTCATTGACTTTGATTTTTGTTTCATAGAAGATACCGAGTGCCACCCTAACACCGTTAAAATCCTCCCACCGGCAATAGAACAAGTCTTACTGGAGGCGACGGTGACGTTAACCTGCATTGTGTCCAATCTCCCTTCTGGAGTCAACGTGACCTGGAAACAAGAAAAGAAGCCTCTGAAATCAGAGATTGCTGAGCAGCCTGGACAGAATCCCGACAGCGTGATCAGCAAATTAGACATTTCTACTGAAGCCTGGATGAGTGGCGTTACTTTTGAATGTGTGGTGTACCATCAGAATCTACCGACTCCGCTGAGAGACTCCATCCACAAGGAGAAAGGTGAGCGATGAGATTAAAGCACAAATGATCCCATGTGTAATCCAGATCCAGTTACATCAATGGCAGGCTTTGATTGGTAATGAACCAACACCGTTGGGGGCATTAATGATGCATCTGAAGGCAGGATAGCTAAGTAGCTGATTAAGAAAAAAGATGGACCAAAGGATATTGTATTCTGATTAAGTCAGATAAGGTGGGAAGAAGCCTGGGATGGGACGCCACCATCAGCAATGACAAATGGCCAGAATGTCCTCGTTGTGGGCTGGAAACATGGAGGCAACATTCACATTAAACTTTCCTTTTTTTAATGAACAGTATGTGTACCATTCTGCTCCTTTAGAAAACGAAAGTAAATAAATCCCAAATTAAACATGGCGTATTTTAATATTTAGCGAAATTGTGATATCGGTTCAGGATTTTTTTGGTTGATTTATATTTGTCTCAAATATTCTGCAGTGATTAGTCCTCCTGCCACTAACAGAAGAAATCTCCGCACAGAGGTTTCTCTCCCTGACCTGTTTAATGAGAGGTTTCTCCCCCTGAGAGATCTTCGTCAAGTGGACAAACAATGACAAGCCGGTGAATCCCAGTAACTACAAGAACACTGAGGTGATGGCGGAGAGTGACAACACCTCCTTCTTCATGTACAGCCTGTTATCCATTGCAGCGGAGGAGTGGGCCAGCGGTGCTTCTTACTCCTGTGTGGTGGGACATGAAGCGATTCCATTGAAGATCATCAACAGAACAGTCGATAAATCCAGCGGTAAACCGAGTTTTGTAAACATTTCACTTGCACTGATGGACACTGTTAATTCATGTCAATAAAAATCTCAAAGTTGCATTTAATAATTCAACAGAAGTAATGAAGTGTTTTTTTTTCCTCCAGTTGTGAGTTAAATACTGAATTAGTTGTTTCTCACTCTGACTTACATTGCATCTGTGTAGTTAAAGTGGATTATTAACAGGTCTAGAACGAGTGTATTGTGCAGTTAATGTTCTCTGCTCAGATACACCCTGGGTCAGAGATAGAGTAAAGCTCACTCATTGCAGGATTCCGCCAAGGATGTTATCCATCCTAAATCCCTCTGTGACAAAATCTGACAATGTCCATCTTATGTCAAAGGTAGGGCACGAGTTTTGAACTTGGTGTTTTTGATTCCCCCAATTGGACATTCTTACAAAATTCATGTCAGTTTTAAACTGCCAAATTGCACCAATTGGAAATGTAAATTTAAGACACTTTAAAATTAAATTTGATTGGAACATACCAATCGTAAAGAGTGCAGAGCAGTTTGAATGTAACCTTTGTTTCTGGGGAACTGCCAGGGATCTTGCGCCAGCGCATGAGTTGACAGAACGTATCTTCACTTTCACACCAAAGAGAATCAACAGATAAGTTGTTGTGGAGCAGAGGGGAGGGGAACGATGAATGGTCTGTCCTCTTGCTCCCTGTGCAGAGTTTTCATGGTGCATGTCCTCTGTAATGTAACCCAGTTGCTAACAGGGACAGTCAACTTCTTGCTTACTGTCCAAAGATTTAACATTTCCATGCAAAACAATACCTTTGAAGCATGTTAGACACGCTTGGCTCTGTTAACAAATGATTAACATTGATTCCCATAATCCAAAACTGGTGTTTGCATCATCCCAGTTTGAATTCCATAGTTTTGTCTCAGTTTTCTGGAAGACATGGGATCAATTCTGGTATTCGAATACCTGATATCATTTTGTTTCACATACAGAACACAAGTCGACATTTTCTAATAAACATATTTAGAAATGTTATCTCTGGGGCAGTGGGGATTTGAACTCACGCCTTTTCTCTCAGAGACAGAAGTTCTATCACTGCAACAGAGGAGTTGCTCATAAAACGCTTATCTCTGCACAACTATGGGAAATGTTTCCTGCAACACCAAGGTCAAAATCTAATTATGGGCAATGCATTAAATTAGAACAATATATTAGAATAATAAAAATTGCAGTCTGGTATAAGAACAGATACAGAGAGATGCACACGTAATAACATATACGGGCTCTCACCTAAAGACACATATTTATGTGCACACTCAAATGTGCATATAGATAAGATGTCACACACGCATACTCGCACAGAGCCACACATACAAGTGGTACTTGAACACCCACCTAAGCTCATACAAAAACTCACATATACCAAAAGAAAATCATTTGCACAAATGAACAGGAGTACTCACACATAACCATGAGAAATATCGACACACGGTAACACACAAATGGGCATGAATACATATACATTCATACAGCACAATGCGTGCAGACATACACACATGAACACACAGATACAAAATCTGAAAAATGTCCTCCCACATGTCAACTCACACAGGCACGTAGGTGCACAGAGATAAACATTAATATCATTATTTTCCCATTTTCAGAATCACAAACATATGATGACAGAGGCAGCTTAATTAGTTATTATTAAACCACATTGATCAGCATGTATACAATATCACACGCACACACAAATTCAGAGTCTCACATGCAGACACACAAGTGCAGAGGTCAACAAATGGAGAGGACGTTTATTAAATAAGGATAATGGGCACAAGGATCAGCAAGTATCCACAAACAATAGCACAAACAAGCTGATCAGGAGATGGTTTGGGAAAGATTGCCACACAAGCAGACATCATCATATAAATATAAACATCCATCAAAACATAACATTGCATGCTAACATTTATTAAGCATAAACATGAAATAATCTAGTGTAGGTAGGATCTGAAACAGACACATAAGCACACATTTTAGATAGCACTAATGAAAAGTGAACACTCACAAAGACATTACAAGATAAGCATAGGCAGCAACGAAGTGGCATATTAGCATGATGATGCTTATACAATGTGAAAAGACCAAAATTTAGGTGCACAAACACATGAGCACACCAGCAGTAAAGGAACAGGAATATGTTTATTCATGCACAGACTCCAACATGGGCAAGAATGAAGTAAGAGACTCTTATAACCACATACACAAACATTAAAGGAAAACCAAACACACCAAGCAGTAGATCAAATAAATTAAGGGACACACGTACAAAAACATATTCCTAAATATACAGATCCTTCAAACAAAAATATGAAGCAATGTCCTGACTGTGATGTCACTTATATGCATGATTTGCTAAGCAATTGGTCACCAATACAAAAGATGAGAATCACATTTGAACTTTTATTCAGTGCTGGCCACAATTTTCAACTAAAGTGCTGTCACAGCCTATATTTAAAATATAATGATATAATTAAAATCATCATTCGTAATAAGCATTCCTCAAATAATAATATCCTTAAATAATAGATGAAAAGAAAAATAATTTAAAACATTCTGACATGGACAATGAAGAAAGAACATGTGCACTTAGTATTTGTAATTTCTTGCTGAGTCAATAATGCACTAATAGATACAGATAAGAGTCACACTTGAGAAATCCCTGACTGCTTTATGAAGATGTAATGGTCTCCAATTACATGACTTGGATGCAGATAGATCGATCTGGATCAATAAACAATCTAAATGCGTTCTCTCGGCTTTATATTCATAGATTCAATAGATCGCACTTGGATTGAAGACTATGAGGATGATAACAGCAACATCTGGACAACTGCTTCCACGTTCATCACCTTGTTCTTCCTGAGTATTTTCTACAGCGCTGCTGTCACTCTGGTGAAGGTGAGAATAATCACATCTTTCTCACGCCAAGCAGCCCAATATGTTTTGTGAAATCTCGAAGTGTGACATTGAATAAACATTAAATCTGAAAGTCCCTGATCATAAACATCTGCGTCATTGCTTTCTCTCTCTTTTCCAGGTTAAGTGAATGAGTTGTGGACCCCTTTGATTTTCCTGATCTGCTTATCAAGGTCTCTGAATTCCCAATCTCCAATCTGTCCTGTTGCTGACTCTAACAGTGAGATGACTTCAGTTTATCAGCGTGTAACTGAGACAATTATTGATGGATTTTCCTTTTTACTTTGATATCTTTGAGATGGTTGTGGTTGGAAGAATTTGTAGCTTCCCAGTTGTTTGAAGCCCGTTTGTTTTGTTTTTATTTGTTCCTTACTCAGAATGGTTGCCTACCCTTTCTGATGAGCCTTTGTATTGCCTTTCTTGTGACTGTTACTGATGTACAGAAAATTCCCAGCTCACAGCGCATGTGTTCTCGTCTCAATGTGGCATCCAGCCATTATATTCACTTCTGTTAGCTATTACATCAATCTTTTGGATAAAAATGCTTTCTGAAATGGTTAATAAATCTCGAATGAATATGCACTAATCTTGAGTTTGCTTAATTCTTTCTTCAAGGCCAGTCAGTAAATAATACATTTACCCACATCGTACTCCTTTCCCAGCCAAATACTTTCCTTGTTCTGTTTGATTGTATTTTATCCAGTCATTTAGTTTAATGCTGCGCTACCATGCAGCCCACTAATGTAAATACATCTTTCACACGATATGCCTGATAGAACACTCCAGAGGCAGAATGATGAGAGAACATTTCCGCTTATGCACCAAGGGTCACGGCCTCGGGTCACCTCATGATAATTTTATAGGTTCCACCAGAAGCCGAAAAAAGGCAGACAACGGAGTTTGAAAGTTTACTCTACACTGTCTAAACTAAAAGTACTCCCAATGTCAGGGCAGCATGGGTTAGTAATGCAGAAATCGCCACCTAAAGCGCCCAACGAAACATTCATCAGCCAAAAATGTCAACGTTCAGTCAGGTATTCAGACACAACACGTGCACAATCCAAGGGCGGATTCTCAGAACTGGAGTTTTTCTCACACATAAATCTCATGGAGCGCAATTCCTGGGATCTACTTGACACACCATACCTGTCAAATCCCAGGGAATGAGACTGAGATCTGTCTGATACAGGGATATTACTGAACAGCAACCCTCAAAAATAATAAATCAGAGGGCGCTGTGATCAGGCAAGGCACAGCTCATGAGTACTTGATATATTCAGCCACTGAGATCTATATGACGCAAGACGGAATTGAGAACCAATCACAGCAACTGGTCACAGAGTCTGGAAACTATCAGCAGAGGGGAACATTCTCAATTTCTCAGAGTTGGTGAGGTGTATCATCCCGGGAATAGTGTTGTGAATCAGTCACGCACCCAATCTCATAACTTTGCATTTTTTTCAAAAACATGGCACCTGAAACTAGATGCAACATTCCAGGTGAGACAAGAGACTTTTTATTTCAGTTTAACATAATTGCTTTGTGTTTGTTCTCTACAGCGTAGGGTGATGAAGTAGGGTTTATTTGCTCTTCTGTCCACGTGTCATGGTACATTCCCTGATTTGTGCACATACACACGGGGGATCCTCTGCTCCTGCACCCCTTTGGGTTTACCCCCTTACTATTGTATGTTTCCCTGAGTTCATCGCAAAACAAAGAAGCACGTCATACCTCCCTGAGACTGAGATCTATCTGACACACCGATATTAATGAATAACAATCCTCAACAATTATAAATCACAGATTGATTTCGATCAGGGAAGGCAGAGATGAGAAGTTCTGGAAACCCTGCTGCTTTCCATGTCCTTTCCCACAAGCCGTCTGTCAAGCTTTGAAGCTCTTAGCTGTTCTTCTAATATCCTAACATTTTATTTTAAATTGCTATTAATATTTTTCTGTAATTTTGTATTATAGACCAAAGCACAGGTTGAACCAACAAGGACTCCAAACACTGAATGGAGTTCGTTTTTTAAAATTCTTGTTTCTATCCAGAATTTTCCTTCCATACAATGTAACCTTTTATTTCCCATCACCCAAGTCACCCATAGTATCTTTATTTTCAGCTACTAACCAACACCAGTAAATTGAATAATTTATGTTCAAAGTCCCTCCCATCATCAAAGGTACGGCAGAAGTAGGAAGAGCTAGAAGGAGATTGGAGTCAATTTTTCTTGTGGTGAGACATTACTACTGTTCTAACACAAGGTATTTCTGAGGGATGGTCTAGTGAAGCTATGTGGATGGAACTCAGAAATAAGAAAAGCATGATTATTTTGATGCGATTGTAATAGTCCCCCCAGTAGTCAGAGTGAAATTGCGTAGAAAATATGTCGAAAGATCTTATTTATACGTGAGAATAATAGGATTGGAATAATAGCAAATTTTAACCTTCCAAACATAAAGTGGGACAGCCATGGTCTTAAGAGCTTGGATGGTGAGGAATTTGGTAAGTGCTAATGTCAATTTTCTTCATTAATATGCAGATGTAACTATCACAGAAGGAGCAAACCTGACCTACTCTTGTGATAAAGGCAGGGCAAGTGACTGAATTATTAGAAGGGGAGCTTTTTGGGACCGGGGTCATAATTCGATTAGTTGTAAAATATTTATGGAAAGGATTGGCATTATATATAAGTTAAAGTTCTTAATTGGACGAAGGCAAATTTTGATAGTATGAGACAAAAACTTTCAAGGGTTGATTGGAGTAGACAGTTTGCAGCTCATGGGACGGCCGGCAAGAGTGAGGCTTTCAGAAGTGAGATAACGAGAGTTCGGCAGCGTGATGTTCCTGTTACTGTGAAGATAAGGCTGGTAAGAGGAGGGAACACTGGAGGAATAAAGATATTGAGGCTCTGGATCAGATTAAGAATGAATCGTATATTAGATATAGAGAAATGAGATCAAGTGAATCCCGAAGAGTACAAGAGGTGCAAGGACATTGTAAAGAGGGAAATGAGGAGGGCAAGAAAGGAAAATGAGATAACCTTGGGAGATAATGTTAGAGATAATCCAAAGAGATTCGACTAGGACATTAAGAGCAAAGGGGTAGATCATCGCGTCATAGAGATGTACAACTTTGAAAGAGATCTTTCAGTCTCACTTGCCCATGCTGACCAAATATCCTAAACCAATCTAGTCTCATTTGCCAGTACTTGGCCCATATCCCTCGAAACCCTCCTATTCGTCTGCACACTCAGATGCCTTTTAAATGTTGAAATTGCACCAGCCTCCACTGCTTCCTGTGGCAGTTCATTCCATACACACCATCCCCTGCATGAAAAAGTTACTCCTTAGGTACTTTCAACTTTTTCCCCTCTCACTCTAAACCTATACTCACGAGGTTTAATGAGACTCCACCCATCCCAGGGAAAAAGACCTTGTCTATTCACTGTATCAATGCCTCTGATGATTTTATAAACCTTTATAAAGTCACCCCTCAGCCTCCAACGCTCCAGGGAAATCAGCCCCAAATCATTCAGCCTCTCCCTATATAACTCTACATGGCTGTGAATATGTATAAGCCTAGAGGGATGGTTTCATAAATCATGTTACATTTTATATAAACGCTGTTTTTTTTATTATCATTTAGTTTAAAATGGAGGTTGGGTGCCTTTTCAATTTCATACCAGTAGCACAGAAAGACCTGGGGAATAAACTGCAACAAAAAGAAATGGACAAAAAGTGATTGCACTACGGATAATCTCACCATATCATTCGTGTAAAAAATAATTCCCTGTTTTGACCTTGAAGTTAATAGAGTCTATTAATTAGTCCTGTGTGTGTAATAATTTTCATCTATCTGTCATTCGACATTTAGTTGTTATAGTTACCGTGTGGATTACTGCACCTCTCTAAAAATTCAAAACAAAATAAAGTAAAACTGCAAATTAATATTGTATCTAATTACGAGAAAAAAAGTAGCAATTCAATGACACCAAATTGGAAAGGAATGTTGAAACATAGCCAATTCTGAGGACTACAAGAAGTTGCAAGAGATCATTAATTAATTTACGGATTGTTCAAATAATTAGCAAATGAAGATCCACACAGATAAACATAAGGTGTTACATCTTGGTCGGAATAATGTGCAGGTCATTTATTCAAAGATGCACGTCTAAGTGAGGGAGACAAACAAAGGGATTTCAGACAATTACATCAGTCACTAACAATTTCACTACAGGTTCCAAAGGCCATAAAAATGCAAACAAGGCTCTAAGCTTTATCTCAAAAGGGATAGATTTGAAAGTAGGGTCACTTTAGAAATTTGGTTGACTATAATTAAGAGTATTGCCTGCAGTTCGAGTTGACATATTATAGAATGTATGAGAGAGAGTGAAGAGAAGATTTATAAGAATGCTACACAAGTTTCTGGCTGTGTATATCAAGGAAGAATTGTTGCGCTGTTCACTTCTCGCTTGTAAAGAAGGCTGACAGTTCTAAAATTATGAAAGGTTTTGAAAAGAGAAGGTACAGAGAAAACATTACACGACGGGGTAGAACATAACTAAAGGCTGTCAATACAAGATGGTACCTCAAGAAATCCAAAAGGGAATTCAGAAGAAACCTCTTCACTGAAAGAATGATGAGAACGGGGAATATGTGACCAGACGGAATAGTAGAAATCAATAAGTTAGATGTATTTCAAGGAAACTTGGCGAGCACTTGGAAAGGATGGGAATAGAGAATTACAATGAGCGATTTAGATGAGAAAAGATGTGAAACACCTTGAGTGGAACATAAGCGCTGGCATGAACTGATTGTGCCAAATGGTCTGTTTTTCCTCTGTAATCCTATGTAGAAAATCACCATTGTATGAAACAAAAAGTCTATTAAGAACATCGAGAAGAATTATAAAGTTTCTCACAAAAAAGTCTCAAGTATTCAGCACTGAATGTAAATGATTTTATCACATGGCCACACTTCACTATTTGCTTGATAGCACTGAAACAGCAGTAATCATAGTACTCTTACTAGGAGTAGGAGTAACACAGTGTCCATGCACCAATTGGGGGATCCTAATGACTTATTAATGGTCTCAGTAGGACCTGCTAACCTGGTCCTGGGAATGTTGTGAACTGTCTAGCCCTCACGGCTTTTTTCACTCACTTACTCTGATTTCCAGTTCCCGTAATGATCGCCACCATGAACAGGAGACTGTTCCAGTATGCAAATGGGATACCCTGTTATGAGCCATAAGGTACTTCATTAGGAGGGACATCCTGCAGGCGTGTCTCTAGGATGCAGGAGGTGGTCTCCCACACAATGGAGGACCCACCTACTGCTAACAAACTGCCAGCATTGGCTGGAACAGACTCTACATTGACCACCTGAGTGGCAATCCTTTCCCTAATTTGGGATCAATAAAATACTACGGAGGTTGAAATATGACAGCCACTGAAACTCCTTCCTTCCCTTATTGTTATCCACCTAATGACCTTGCAACCTTCCCTAGAGGGCTGATAGAACCCAGTCCCATTCCAATATTCAAGAACATGACGAGCTGGCAGACTGGTCAAAATTGATAAAGCTTAACACAAACAGTCTTGTCCTGAGTGTTAAATTCTAAAGTGTAACTTGAGATGAGTTCAATAAAAATGGCAGAAGTACCGAAACAACCACTTCCATCCATCAGAAACAAATTTCTATGCATGGGAACGGGTGGTCCGCTATTTGGGATGGAGCAGTGCATTTGAAAAGTTAATGTGGAGCAGCAATGTTATAGGATGGATGTGTGCACAGTTTGAAGCTATTTGCTGATTCAGTTTTGCTAAAGCTTTGGCAGATACATTCCAATTAGAATCAATTAAATCTGCCAAAGTGGACATTAATACTCACATTTATGAGATGCTTTAACATAGAACATAGAAAAGTACAGCACAGAACAGGCCCTCTGGCCCACGATGGTGTGCCGAGGTTTAATCCTAATGTAAAATATAATAACAACCTACACACCCCTCAACTCACTGCTAAACATGTGCATGTCCAGCAGTCGCTTATAAGTCCCTAATGACTCTGCTTCCACCACCACCACTGGCAATGCATTCCATGCATTCACAACTCTCCATGTAAAGAACCTACCTCTGACGTCTCCTCTATACCTTTCTACTAATATCTTAAAAATATGACCCCTTGTACCAGTCAATCCTGCCCTGGGGAAAAGTGTCTAGCTATTGACTTTATCTATTTCTCTCTTTATCTTATATACCTCAATCAGGTCTCCTCTTTTCCTCCTTCTCTCTAGAGAGAAACGTCTGAGCTTATTCAACCTTTCTTCATAAGGCAAGCCCTCCAGTCCAGGCAGCATGCTGGTAAACCTTCTTTGAATGCTCTCCAAAGCCTCTACATCTTTCTTACAGTAGGGCGACCAGAACTGGACACAATATTCCAAGTGTGGTGTCACCAGGGACTTGTAGAGCTGTCGCAAAACCTCGCGGCTCTCAAACTCGATCCCCCTGTTAATGAAAGCCAAAATACCAAATGCTTTCTTAACAACCCTATCCATTTGGGTGGTAACTTTGAGGGATCTATGTTGTGCACACCCAGATCCCTCTATTCCTCCACACTGCCAAGAATCCTGTCTTTAACCCTATATTTATTCGAGTCCGACCTTCCAAACTAGAAAAGGATGCACCAAATGCCAAACAGGAGAAGTTTATTGGCATGTATCAGAAGAGTTCGGACCAGTACCAAAAACATGAAAGCGGCTTTTAAGCAAGCTTTCAAAGAGAGAATGAGTACCAGAGGGCATCTGAGGAAGTTTATCAGTAAAGTACAGCTAATTAAGGGGGCTTGGCCATACTCATGGACAAAAAGATATAATGTAATCAGAGAACCAAAGAACAGAGGGTGTATATAAGGGGTACAAGAGTCAGCGTAGATCAAGGCCTTGAAGAATTTAGAGATAGACATAAGTTTAAACTCAATACATTAGATGATAATGAGCCAGTTAAGATCTCAGTCCTTTCTCTATAAGCAAAATTTTAAGTTTACCAGTCTTGTCCAGGCCAGCAGTAAATGGGATTTTTATTTGCACTGTGCACATCTCCTGATTTCACAAGATATCTTAGTTTTGTAAATGCAATAGAATGCATTTTGCACCGTTTCAGCAATTCATTAAATTGAAATTGACCAAAGTAAACAACTTTCCAAAGCTGTCTTTCAACAGCCAGACTGATACAATATTCAAAGAGGATCTTCATGAACAAAGTGGGCTTGACAGGGGGTTAAATCATTTCAAATTCGAAAACTAGATTCCATTTTAATCATATCAACTGGATGTTGGATACTCCATTTACAAAAGGTTCCCAAATTCAAACGATTGTTTGCAAATACAGAAATATTTTGACATAAAGGGAAACAACATTTTATACTGAACAAGAAAAGAGTTCTGATGCGTTGGAAAGTGCACAATGATTGATCGAGATGTTCCCAATGTAAAAATTGACTGGTCAGCTGGTGATGGACAGTTGACAACTGAACTTTGTTATGTTTTCAATTGGCAGGTTGCCTGAGTGGTCAAGGTATTGTCATGCCAAATGAGGCAGAGAATGGCCATCACCAATTTAGTCAAATCACAACAAGCATTGGCAGTTAACTGCCAACCATCACCTGGTCCACTCTCCATACCTTTTCCAATCAGCACTCATTACCCAGACAGATTAAATGCTTTCTCCCTTTCCATTGGAATTCTTGAGGGTGTCCTGCTAAGTACAATATTAAAGACTTAAATAAAATAACTTTATTTTCATCAATACTCAAATTTCCATGTTGTACCAGCTGGCAGAAGTGAAACTTAACTATAATGTATCAGGCCTACAATGAACTGGTAAAGTTCGGCACTGGTCTCAGAGGAAAACCAGCAACAATGTCCTTGTGGGGACATTACTTTGCCTTTGATACTATACAACAACAATTTCAATGCCATTGAGGAAACAGAAATAAATAGAAACAAACCACATGCACATACACACAGCACACTATTATTTAAAGTAATAGAGAGAAATTCTGCACTAACAGAAAACCTAATTTTCATTCTGAATACTGAATGTGGCACCAAAAGTACCTTTGTGATAATGACAGTTTGAAAATCTAGCCCATATTGGTTTGCAGCAGTTGAAGAATTAGTCATTCTATTATGAATCCCGGTTAGTTCCGACACCAGTATTTGACCATAGATTCAGATTGTTTTTAAAGGCAGATATCAATATGAAGTTGCACAGTGGCAGGAGCACGGCTATCCTATGGACAGCACTAAAGAGATTTCACACCCATTTGCCCTTTAATAAAGAAATGGGGCAAACCTCAGCGATAGGGAAATGTAAATAAAGGAACCACTATCAAGATTTCATCCAATTCGATAGTAACTGATACCTGATCACCAAATTCAGCTGCCACTTGAAAGGATGAAAGAAGCCCCATAAGGAGAACTCCAAATTCCACTTGATTCTGTGTCACATTATCGCAAGAGAGCTTTGTAGTTGTCTTCTAGCAGACATCATTTTTTTCCACAAACCACAGAGATCAGAACCGAATAGTGCAGAACCACATCATAATTCATCTTGAGAAACTGTGTCAATGGGTGTTTGGGTTTGCAGTGCCTCTGTATTCTGAGCTTCGGTCTCAACCTCTCGCTGATCCCTAGTTTTCTCGATAAGTTGCAGTTCCAGTCAGTTTCTATTTCATCATTGTACCAGAGTATAGAGGTTTCAGTATCAGTGATTTCAGCAGTATAGTGCGTTGGTTAAATCAGCAGTGGCTCCACTGAAAAGGCTTTTAAATCTTGAGGTTCATAGAACAGCACATAGTTATCTATGTTAAAAGATTAACAACATTATATTTGATCTGCTATATTTCCCATTACTGACTGCAATGAATCTACCTCATGGGATACAGAAACTCACCAATGTGAGTAAAAACCTATTAAACTTTGGGCAAAGACCAGGCTATTGACTTAAGAGAATAAACGCCATACAATAATGCAACAAAGAAAAGCAGATTGAAGTCAAATGATGCACAGGTTTGATAGCAGAGTAGAAAAGTTGCGCATTTATATAACATCTTAATGCCACCTCAGAGTATCCGAAGCAGCTCTTTCCAGATCTCTGAAACAAGTGCAGAACCCCTGGGGCCACTGTCAACTACATACTATCAAACCCAGGGAATCATAGACGGAAATATCAGCATGTGCCCATGTAACAGTTTAAAATGTGTTTAATACCTCCGCTTAAGTAACTAACAAAACTTTTTCTTGATATGAACAATAAATGAGAATAGGTCACTTGGCCATTCGATCCTGCTCCACCATTCAATAAGATCCTGACTGACCCGATAGTAACAAGTTTATAAAACATTCAGCTGACAATATCCCACTTTAGCTTCTCTAATTCTATCATTTTGGTATATTCCACTACATATCTATTCTAATCTGAAGAATAATTTTCCAGCTGTTAGTCACTGTTCCACACTGTACTCCTTTCGTCATTTTCGAATTTAAAGAGCCTGCAAGCTTTTCCTCAGCCTATTCTTTAGACAAGATAAAATAGATTGCAACAGACTCCACTGTTTGCTTGTACTTGACACAAGGAGAACTATTGAAATATTTCAATACACTCCTTTGGTGAAAAATATAATTTGTTTTAATCCTTTAAAACTGGTTCAGTTCGTTTTATATTTGCATTGAATGGTATTTCAGTTTGATCCAGATGTTAGCATAAAGTGAAATATTACAGCACTGAGCTTTGTCTCATTCTCCTTTGATGGAAGTTGGAAAGCAGTGCTTTCTTACAACAGAGGTTCAAGAGAGTGAAAAATGAACGACCAAGTTGAGTAATAATACATGCAGGTTCTGACAAAGTCAATTTTCAATCAGAGATGTTCGATACAACAACCGAAGTACTTTTGATCATGTAGTCGCATGTCAGAAATATAATATCTAATTTGTCTACCGCGAGAAAAGCAGGAAGGAGATGATGACCAGATCGTCTGCTCATCAGGATTGAGCGATAAATATTGGCCGGGACATCAGATATAATCTCACTTTAATTCAAAATAATAAGGATCCCTTTAGAGGGCAGAGTTGCTTTGGTTTAATGCCTCATATACATCTGATGTGCAGGAGTATTTTAGGACTGCACTGCTGTGGCAGTATTAATTAGTGTATTCTAACTCCGAAGGTAGATCTTGAACCCTCCGACTCAGCGATCAGCATTATACTCAGTGGCACCTGAGCAACACACAATGCTCTGACAAGTGGCTTATTATTTACATCCCCAGGAGTTAATGAAGCAATTAAGGGCAATTGCATCAATTCTGTATGAGATACAGAACAGACCTCTGATAATAGAATGATAGTCTCCCTACCCTTGGTCAGTAGGCTTAAGTTCCTAAATTAGATTTCGTAGACTTGGATTCCTGTCCCACCTACTCCAGAGGTGTGTCATACATCGCTGAACATTTTAATTTTTAAAAAAAGGAAAACCTCTCAACCAATGGGCTGTTGTCATTTGGAAAGTGCAATATGTGTAATTAAGAATCAGCACTTTGGGTCACCTTTGCTGATTCCCTGTGTGTTCTACGGGAGTCAGTAATTTCTATCAGTGTCCACCGTTAAAGCTACAAAAAGTTCTCTAATATCTCTCCTCAGTAGGTCATTCTTCCCTTTTGATTATGGACAGTGAGCCCTCAGTCCTATCTCTTTTTTAGCAACAAATGGCTACCTTGCTTCCAGCCTGCCATCAGCAAGAGGTTAACTTGCACTGTCAAAATGTGGCAATACAGAGAACAACCCTCCCCATACATGACCCAGGCGAAGATCATAAGATGCAGCACAAGTCAGTGTTTATGCTCAGAATTAGATAACCAGGAAGGATGTTCTCCACGGCTGGGGAGTCCCGAACCAGGGCTCACGGTCTAAGGAGACTGGCTCGGGCATTTTGGACTGAGATGAGGAAACTTTTCTTCACCCTGACAGTGGTGACTCTTTGGAATTCACTGTCATAGAAATTGATTGAGTCCAAAACATGATAGATTTTTTTTCTGACTAATGGGATCAAAGAATGATGGAACAGAGTACTGAGTTGGATAATCAGCCATTATCATTTTGAACAGCAGCGCATGCTTAAGGTGCTGAATGGCATACTGCTTCACATATTTCTGTGACCATTCTGTGGTTTGAAGAGATGTATTTTGTTCAAAAGCTCATCAAGATGATTGTGAATTAGACATTCCTCAAATTAAATTGAACAATGAGGAAGTTCTGGAAAACTGGGATAAACTGCTGAGTTACCTTCCAGATGAAAATCGAAATGACCTGAAAGAGTTGGTATAATCACATGGGGAGATATGTGGGAATAACCTGGGAATTACTAATCTCACTACACATAATATTGATTGAGGAAATGCTGTTCCAATCA
The DNA here is from genome assembly GCF_037043375.1 of Chiloscyllium plagiosum. NCBI lineage: Eukaryota > Metazoa > Chordata > Chondrichthyes > Orectolobiformes > Hemiscylliidae > Chiloscyllium > Chiloscyllium plagiosum. The sequence goes on from NW_028270180.1 coordinate 103,432,684, forward strand.
AGCAACATCCTACAGACTTAAACTTTGAAGGTTGGCACAGATTCAGAAAGAGACTGAACACATGCTGAAGCATAACATGGTCGTACATTGGATCAAACTTACTTTTTGACTGTCACTTTCTTTTCTCGTGAACTTATATTGTCAACTTCCTCAGAATTTGGGCAGAGTTTGGATTCCATGTTTGTTTCTCAGCCTCAATTGAACGTAAGGACAAATTAAGACACTTCAAGCAAGCACTTTCAACTACAAATAAAGAGGCAGCTTGATATAGCACTTGGGGCAAATGGGATCGAATGTTATGGGGAGAAAGCATGATTAGGCTATTGGACAATCAGCCATGATCGTGATGAATGGCAGAGCAAGCTCGAAAGTTTGCATGGCCTCCTCCTGCTCCTATTTTCTACGTTTCTAAACCGGCTTCAATACCCAAGAAAACTGAAGATTCAGAATTATAAGCCTTCATCAGATGATTTAGGTAAACAGGTTACACATTAGATTTTCTAGTCAACATATAAAGTTAGTCCATATGATTTCCCAGTATTGTTGCTTCAGGCTGAGATTACAGTTCATTAGAAGCTTTCCCACCACTAAGATGAATCTGGTTGCTGGATTTATCCAGACAATTTTGAACAAAAATATTTTAAATGTTGTGATTCTACAGTCTCTGATTCCATGCCTCTATTTGAACAGGATTAGGTTGTTGTGGATATTACCGCGGCAGCTTCAATGCTCCTCTTCTCTGTATCCTCAGGTGTCTCCAATTCAGTTGTTGCCAGTTACCAACATTCAATGACAATCAGCCTTTCTAATTGAAGCAGAAATAGCTGGAGATGCTCAAGTGTCACAGGACTCAAAAACATTAACTCTGCTTTCCCGCCACAGATGCTGCCAAACCTGCTGAGATTCTCCAGCAGTTTCATTTTTGTTTCAGATTTCCAGCATCTGCAATTTTGATTTATTTTAGCCTTTCTAAAATTCTGTCAAACTTCATCTCATCCAAGTCTCAACTACTTTTTTTCACCATGAACTGGGCATGAACTTCCTCTTCATAATACCTCAGCCAGGCCCCTGCATCTGTGAATTTTAAACAGGGGATTCATGATAATTGGCCCCACTCATTCTTTTGCCACCCTTTCACTGTTTGTGACTAATGATGACTTTTAGATTCTGTTTTAAAGTTAGCTGTCAGTCTCCCTTAATCTTTATTTCCCCTCTGAACTGTCTATATTTAGTATGGTTCTCACTGGGGTTAACAATAATCCATATTCTTTGCAACATCATGCAGGGAATGAGAGTATTGTTTTTGCCATCATTTCCTGCTTGTGGAAATGTTAAACTGTACTGTACAGCTGAAGCTGAACATTGCCCAGATTTGTGCTCAAATGCCCTCTTGGCCCATTGAATTCAGCCCTCCTCCAACTCAGAACTTTTCTGGATTGTTCCTTGTTCATTTTATACACAAGCTAAATTCTTTCGATATAAGTATCAATGCTTCCTTAAATGATCCCAGTCTAATATTTAATGCATTTTATACATATTGTGTGTATGCACACAAATTATGAAGTTGGCAGTGCAGATTGAAGATATCATTAGGATTCTGAACATTATAAATAGGACCGTGGCATGCAAAATAAGGAAATTATGACAAATGGTTATAAACAGTCCTGCTTTTCCCTCATGTCTAGTATTTATGCAGCACGCTTCAGGAAGGGATTTGAGATGGTGCACAAAAGGTACACAAAATTGGTACCAGAGTTGAGTAACTGGACAACTATTTGGATAATTTGAAGAAGCTCGGGCTGCTCTTTTTGGAGAACTGAAGACAAATAAGACATTTTCCACGTGTTCAAAATCATGAGGGATTTGCATAGAGTAAAGTAAAGGGTAGGAGAATGCATTTGGGTTGGTTACTCTGTGGAGGGTTGGTGTGGATTTATTGGGCCAAGTGGCCTGTTTCCATACTGTGCGGATTCTATTTAAAAAAGGCTTGAGAAGAAAAGGACACTGATTTAAAATGATCAGCAAAATAAGTCAATGGTGACAAGGAATACTTTAAAAAAAACAGCATAGTTCGGAAACTGGAATGTTCTGCCTAATGGTATAGTGGAGGAGGCAGATTCAACTGAGGTCTTCAAAAGGAATCTACAATTTTCATAAGGAGAGGTTTTGCAGTATCACATAGTAAAAGGACTTGGGAGTGAACATGGGCAATTTCCTCTGTGAGAGCTGATCAAAACATTGCGTCCGATCTGTTACCATTGATCGTTGTATAACATTGCACAAACTACCAGCTCACCAGTTATTTCCTAATGGTTTGTCATATTCTGATATAATGACTAACTTAGTCATGCCTGCAACTAAACTTACTTTGCAATTACTTCACTTGATCTTGGAGAACCTGCATTCCCATTTCCCTCACTGTTTGCACTGACAATGTTTCCAGAACTGCAATTCATCAAAGAGCACAAATTCAGTCATTTAACATCAGTAACCTTATCCAGAATTAAGTCCAAAGCAATTTAACAAAAAAAAATCGCAGACTTGAGATTCAATATTCCAAGCCTGATAGACTAGTTTTCTTAAGTTAGTCAATGACTGTGCAATTTTAATAAATCACATTATTTTGCCATAGTGATAATAAAAGAACAGAGATATCCATGCAAAGTGAGAATCAGGTGTAACAGATCTTTAGCTGATCGTTGTTCTCTTCAGAAATAGAGATTATAGACAGGAAATATCCTTTCAGTGTAAGTCTAATGAGTTGCTGTAGTCCATTCCGTGGAGTGTAAGTGCAAGGTAGCCCAACATTGTAGCTCAGTGATGGTTAAGGGAGTGGCAGTTAGGTACGTTAGTTCTTTTGCCAGTCAATCAAACTGCTCTCTCTTTGATGATATTGAGCTTCCTAACTATTGTTGCAATTAAACCAATCACCAGGTGAGCAGTGAAGATTCCAATGCTCCCGATTGTAGCCTTGTAATGGTGAAGTTAATGAGGGGAAATGACAAAGCAGTATACCTTGTATCCCAGTCTTGTAATCTTGCTAATGTTATTAGTTATTGCTGCGTTCACCACCCATCCCCCTGGAGAGTATTGGCAATGCTGTCCTATGATCTGGAAAATGTTGCTGGGACTTTATTTGTTTTCAAGATGCATCATGAACCATCATGGTCATGTTGGTAGTGGTTCTTTTAACTTCCACAGGGTGTCTACAGTACACCACACTGAGGGAATGCTGGGGTTGGGGTGTGGAAGAGACAGTACAGGGTGAAAAGAAGAGAAAATCATTTATTTAGTATGTCACCATTGTTTATAGCCATTTCTGGGTTATGCAAGACCTTCATATTAAAAATCAAGCAAAATTCAACAGACCATTGAAAAACTTTGGATGTTTTATGCTGATTCAAGATTGGTCTCTCAAAATAAGCCAAACATTTCTGAACCAATCAAGCAGTTGTTTTCTGTGATTGTTCTCATCTCTGTTAGTGTTCACCACACTGCCATTGGATGCCTTCGTGAGTCAACCCTGACATAATCTTACAACAACTGCCAGCACTTCCCTTTCACAATATTGGATCCCTAACATAGCAGTTTTAAATCTGACATTATACCAGACTTACTTGCCAATCTGTTTCCTTTTGTTTCTGACAAACTTAGGTTTCCACCTAATTCACAGTATGAGGTGTCAACATTTTCACAGCTGCAACTCATCATAAAGTACCAGTTAGGTCATTTTAAATATGTGCATGATCACCAAGTTAATATTTGGCACTTCTTATCATCATCAAGAGTTTTGGCTGTGAGGGCAGGAGCTGGTGGTTGGGTAGTAAAGAGGTCAAATAAAGACTTTCTGCACTAGGACAGAGGGAAAACATCCCAAAGCAAGGATTTAAGTTTAACTTCCTGATCTTAGAAAAAGAAATTCAAGCTCTTCACATACTATTGCTTATTTAACCCTTACAGTCACAATTTGTTTGATTCAGAATCCGAATATAGTAATTTCTCATTTTTCAAATTCACTGAAGGTTCATGTCATATTAGTCAGTATTGGCTGTTTGTTGAAAAGAAAATTTTATTTCTTTTCCTTTTCTGCTCCTTCATCCATTCGGAGTTTACTGCAAGATCTGACCATAATAAACCCAGAAGTAATTACAGGTCTCTGACCCAGAGCAGTGTCATGACCTCAGTATTTAGGCTTCGATTAATTGATGACATCAGTGAAACGGTGTGGATGTGATGCTGCCTGTATTGAATTCACCATGAAAGCACTTTCTAAGTTTGATTCAAACAAATAACTATTACTCGGGAATATGCCTCACTCCGTGGATACACATGGCCTCTGGTCAACTTAAATTATAAAAAGTGCGAAGCATTCAATGGCGACATTGTATGGGAGATAGACAAGGCGAGGAGACCAGGAGCTGGTCCCAATCCATAGCCATATTTCATCAAATGTCACCAAAGTCTGGAGGCCATGGCAATGATTTTGGAGGGAATGAGGATGAGCAGGAAAGAGAAACAAAGAGAAGCGATGAGGTGGGGTGAAAGAGCAGAACCCAATTCTTCAGTATCTTCACTATAGCTCCAATGGCCAGAAACAGAACCTCAATCTTGATCAGCAAGTAATTTCCCTTCTCAGCATTTAGGGTGGTGGTACTACTGTTTAAGACAACTCTGTCACTAATATTAAATTCCTTGGGAGGCAGTCTAGCAGCCGCTTTAATGTTGCTGCTGTTGTCTGAACTGGCATTTGTCGCATTGCACAAAACATTTTAAAGGAATCGGTGGTTCTCCAACATTCCCTTTTCACAAATGAAGCATAATTAAACCACATCAAAATCAGATCAAATCAAATTTGCTTCCTCAGGGTTGCCCTCACGTCTGGCAAACTTTGATTCCTATCCTCCTGACAATCTGGTCTGTCAAAATGAAGCACAAATTAAGCAAAAGGCTTACACCTATAAACAATTTGCAACATTTAGAACTAAACCCTGAAGATCAAAAGGCTCTGTTGAGCTGATACAACATTTTGTTTAAAAAAAAGAGGAATCACTCTACTCACCAGGAGTAATGCAAATATTGAGAGGGGCTGTAGTCTGGAATGGTGGTGTTTGCTATAGCACTGGGAGATGTTGTCAAGAGGAATCTTACAGAAATTCCTGCTTTCCAGAAACTCCTGTTCACATTACATTCTGTTAAAAAAGGCCACTTTCAAAAGCTATGACTGCAATATATGTTGCCTTTTTTTTCAACTTGAACCATGGTCAGTTCTTTTTGAAGAGATGGGGTGAGGGGAGGTGGCCGATATAATAGTATTGGGAAGCAGAGAGTTAGGTAGTCAATGTGTTTTCAATATGTTTAGCCTCATTGCACAGTCCAGTGCTTTGAAGTGAAGAACTGAAGGCCTGAACATTGAAGGGCTGGAAATGATTATTGAACGACTTTGTGTTAATGCATGCTCAATTATTCACTGGCTTTTAACTGGGAGGTGGTAGGATTTAGAAAATGGCAGGTCAGGACTCTGGCACCTTCTCATTGCTAAGCCATGCTGACATAGACCAGTTCTCTTTGACATCTTGACTCTCCATGATATCTAAAGCCTGCCTCCCTCATTTCCCTGATTGTGCCCACCTTTGCAGCCTCAGCAATGATCATTATGAACAGTAGGGCTCAGAAATGTGTTGATCTGTCCTCCCTCTTACTGGAGTAGCAACTCTTGAAACTAAGCTGCGCTGTCAACTGATGAGTAACCCTGGCAAGAATCTTTTCATTTTAGATTAGAATGGTGCTGGAAAAGCACAGCAGGTCAGGCAGCATCTGAGGAGCAGGAAAATCGCCGTTTCGGGTAAAAGCCCTTCATCAATGAAGAATCTCTTCATTGGTCACTGCTGGCAATATACCATCCTTAGCATACGCCAAAACCTCCAGGTTTCAGTCCCAGCATCAGGTCTGCAGCATTCACTGCAAGCTTCACCTAAAATGTTTTTTTACAAGACTAACGATAGAGCAAGGATTACATGCCAGTCAATAATTTATTTAATGTAAAATAACAAACTGTGGAAGTTGACAATCTGAAAGAAATGCAGAAGTTGCTGGAGAAACTCAACATATTTTGCAGCATCTGTGGAGAGAAAGCAGAGTTCATCTGGAGTCAAGTGACCCTTCTTCAGAGAGATCTGAAGTTGTGAACATGCGTCATTCAACGAAAAACATTAACTCTGCTTTCACTCCACAAATGCAGCCAGATCTGCTAGCTGTTAGTAGACAGTCACACATTGTGTTCAGCTTACTTTTCAATGACCTTCTTAGTTTCTGGAGAAGCAGAAACACCAGCTCCCTTGAACTTTCAGCAGTTGATTTTTTCAGAGCTGCAAATGGTCAAGTGCCATTAAGTCAATTGAAGCAAACATTTACGTTCAGAATAAAAACATTTTTAGAAACTTGAATAGGAGTGTCAGGATTACAAGCCACTGACAGGCTGGAACATGGAAATGAAGGATGTGACAAACCCATTTCTTCAATACTTTACACGTGTTGCACAGTCTAGAAAAGTCTCAAATAAAGAGCTTAGGACAATTAGAGAATGGCAACTAACTGTCCAATTTCTCCATTGAAGAGCTTTGGATTCTGGTTCTACATACAGGATTGACTTTTCCTCATCAATGGGTATTGGCTCAGCAATTGCAAACATTAATAGTGACACAGAAAGGTTTGCCACTCTGCTATTGCTCCAATTGATCCATCAGCTCTTTAGATTTGGCCGTTTCCTTCTTGGGATAGTGACCCAGCAACAGACCACATCAGCAGCATGTCAACATTAGTGGTACCATCATTCACAGCAGCGCTGGGTCCAGCTCTCAGTCCAAGCAGCAGGGCTCTGCCACAATTCACAACATTATTACTGCAAATGGCTTGTTTTTAAGAAAAACCACCACAATCTAACTTCTAGAAAAAATACACACTTGGGAGGCAGAGCCCAGCAGTTTCCGTCATGGCTAACTATGGCCTGGAATAGCGTATTTGATATTGTTCTCGGATGTATGCAGAAGGAAATATCTACATAACTTCACAGGAATTGTTGGTTCTCCAGCAATAACCTTTATTCCAAATACAATATTAATCAGGAATTAAATTGCACTTTGGATCAAACTGACTCTTTAATTTCTTCAGTTGTTCCTGACGGATTATAGGTTTCATTTCCAGCGCAGTTTGGATTGTCGCACTTACCATGCCTGCAATTCATCATTAAGATAAATGAAGTTATTTAAATAAGCATTTGGCTCCATCCCACAACAATGTGCCAGCTGTTTGAAAGACTGAAGATTCTGGATTCAGGACTGCAGCCTGCATTCAGCCGTTTGAGTGAAACTGGTCACACTCCAGATGGGCGACTGCAATAGATGGCGAATTTGTTATTCAAAACGTTTGTTGCTGGTGATAACGATTAGCGACAGAAAGGGGATATCAAGTTCTTGAATGTATTCATATTCAGAGTTTAGAAACTTCAATAACAAAATGCAAGCAAACTTACAATGAAGTGTCTTTGATGTCCTCTCCTGATACAATATTTTTGAACCAAAATTCTAAATCCCTAATTCTAATGCAGATAACAGAGAGACAGTAATGCAAATGCTCTTGCCTGGAGTGGTGTACCCTGCGCTGCTGTGTCATGTTTCCTGAAACGTAACTGGAAAGTAATTTCCTTTCTATTTTGTGTACTCTGAATGAAACAAAACATTAATCACATATTGTTTTCAAACTTACTTTCTTCGTGATAGATTTTGGAGTGTACAGTTTTCCATCGAACTTGTGCTATGGACTGTCAGGTGGTCTGCTTATAGTCAGAAAAGTGCTATTCGGTCATTTTAAGCGTACATCTACATCCACAATAAAATAATCATTATTAACCTGAAACATTGAGTAAGTATTTCAAGCCATGGACAGCTAGTTTTGTAAAACTAGTTCAAGGCACAATTACAGTAGATGGTGATTTATTACCCCAAAACCCTCACTGGCTGTTTGCAAGACAAGGTAATGAGGCTGGAGTGTGGGAGCAAAGAAAGGGAGATACGATGCAACCAGTTCATCTCTTCAATACTTTATACTTGTTGAAACGTCTCAAAATATCACAACTAAAGAGCTCCAGGCCCAAATGGAGACGAGGCAACCAATTTTCCAATGTCTCCAATGAGGACCTTTGGTACTGTCTCGACATACAGGGCTGAATTTTCCACGTCAATTTGCACTTGCCAAGATTCTGATGAGTCAGGCCAAGTGGAGGGGAGTTCAGGAGCAAAGCCCAATCCTTCCTCCACCATTATATTATCTTGTCAGTGGTGGGCAAATGAAGGCACCATTTGAGAACCACTCATGTCTGTCTATGTTGTGAACAATAGAGCTCCTCAACTCCCACAGTGAGCTTTTGCCTGGAAATCTCTTTAGTACAGGCTCAGCAATACCCATCACTAATGGCAGCAAAGGAAATGTCGTTGCCCTGCCTTCACTCTGTTATTGCTGTTAGCTCCTGGAATCATGCCATTTCAATAATGGTTTGTGACCAGGCAGCAACTTCTGTATTAGCTACTGTCATTACCATGCCACCCTTGGCACTGCCAACCATCGCGTTATAATCCAGCTCTCAGTTCAATCAGCAGGCTTCACCAGAATTCATAAAATTATGATTGCAAATTCCAAATTCAGGATGTAATACATATTTTGCAGGTTAAATTGAGTGTGGTAACTAGGGCCTGCCACATGGTTCCTGGATGCAGAAGGAAATATCTACATAACTTCACAGGAACTGTTTGTTCTCCAGTAATTGCCATGGAGAATATAATATCAAATGAAGCACGAATTACATAAAAGATCAAACATATTTTGTACTTATTGCAAACAATCCTGGAGAACTATATTTTCCATATCCCAAGCAGTTTGGATTGTCAAACTTGCCATGCCTGTAACTGGACAGACAAGATAAATTAAGTCCTTATGTTAGCATTTGCCTCCAGCTACTATTGAGTGCCAGCTATTGTGTATGATTGATATGCAGAACGTGGCACAGTGGTGAGCACTGCTGCCCCACAGCGCCAGAAACCTGGGTTCAATTCCCGCCTCAGGCGACTGACTGTGTGGAGTTTGCACCCGTGTCTGCACGGGTCTCCTCCGGGTGCTCCGGTTTCCTCCCACAGTCCAAAGATGTGCAGGTCAGGTGAATTGGCCATGCTAAATTGTCCGTAGAGTTAGGTTAGGGGTATGGGTAGGTTGCGCTTCGGCGGGGCGGTGTGGACTGGTTGGGCCGAAGGGCCTGTTTCCACACTGTAAGTAATCTAATCTAATCTCGCTGCTTGAATGGCTGAAGACTCTGAAGATTCATTTTTGCAGCTTGAGTTCAGCTGCTTTTGTTAAACTTCTTACAATCCAGACGGATACTGCAATCAAATACTGATTTTATTCTTCAACCCCTTTCATAGGACACTACAGCTGGTGATAAGGGTGAGTGTGTGATGGGATACATATTTTTTGAATATATTCATTTTAAGAGACTAAAATGATCAGGAATAAGTAACCCAAATTTGCAAGCAATTTTGAATTCAAGCTTTCTTGATGTCCTCTCCTAAAACTTTTTGTTTTGAAAAGAACTCTCCAACCCAAAGAACAATGTGGGTAATGGAGAGGCAGTATGTGATTGCTATGGTCGGGAATGGCAATCTCTGCACTGCTGTGTGTTGTTTTCATGAGGGGTCTGTGCGTTATCTTACCATAACTGCCTGCTCACCAGCAACTTACTTTCACTTTCTTGTACTCTGAATGAAGCAAAATCATGGTCACATATCGTATCAAACATACTTTTTCGAGACCGCCTTAGATTTGGAAGGTACGGTTTTCCATCTCCATCACAGTTTAGGCTGTCACGTTTACCAGGCTTGCAATTGAACAGGCAAGTTTAGTCACTGAAATCAGCATTTGTCTGCATATACAATTGTGTGCCAGCTGCTGGAACGGCTGAAGGATCTGGATTCAGTATTACAGCACTTATTCAGCTGTTTTTTTTTAAAAGAAACTGCTCACACTGCAGAAGGATGACTGCATGTGTTGGTGATTTGTTTTGTCAAACTTACATAACTGGTTTGCAAGAAGTCAGAGAACAGGTAGAGGGAGAGGCAGAGAATGTCGGGGAGATGGAATTTTTCCTTGCAGAATAGACCAGAGAGGTCAATGGGAGGTAAAACGTTCAGGACCCGGCTGATGAAGGGGAAACGTTTCACTGAAGAGATTTGGATGTTTTAAAGCAATGGCTTTTCCAGCAACTCTGTTTTTCTTTCTGATTTACAGCATTCTCAGTTCTTTCGAGTTTTATTTGAATGCTTTCTGTTGTTCTAGTTAAATAAGAGCATCAATCAGTATGAACAAAGCAAGCATTAGGGATGCAAATTTAGTGTGATTGCTGTGGTCTGGTCTGCAAAGGTGTTTGTTGCACTGCTGTCACATGCTTTCAAGAGGAAGCCCCTGAACAATCTAAACAACAGCTCTCCAGCAATATCCTTTCACATCTTTGATTTCTGAATCAATTATCATTTATACACAAACTGGAGCAAACTTATTTTCTGCAACTGTCCCTGGAGAAATTAGATTTCCCGGTTCTTCACAGTATACGCAGCTGAAATTAGTCATGAAAGAAGACATTTTAAGCTCGGTCTTGTATGCACAATTGGCTGATGGCTGGTATAAAATTGCTGGATGCTCAGGGATTCAGTATTATATTCTTTGATCAACTGTATTTATTAAGTAGATCAACTTCCAGAGGTAGTGGGACAATGGAAAACAGTAGGTTTTTTCTTTAAAACTTTCATAGGGGCTTTGAAAGACATCACAGGCAGAATGAGGGGAGCAGAGGATATAGGAAACCTAATTGTTCAATATATTTATTCTTTTTTCAGAGTTCAGCTATCTAAATGTTCGAATACAAATTGAAATCTGAATATTGTATGGGCAAGCAATTTTCCACTGACCACTTTTGAAGGTTTTGTATTGATGCAACTATTTTTTAAGCAAACAAAATCTCTAATCTCTCAGAAAAATGCAAACATTATAGACATATTAAAGCAACTTTGTTAATGTGACTGCCGTAGGTTGGTGCTTGTTGCATTGCTGTGGCATTACTCAGACAGAAGCCCCTCCATAGAACTTACAGGAAATGGCACTAATTTTCTTTCACATTGTTGTGTTTTAGATGAATCTTAATTAAGTCACACATTGGACTAAAACTTTCTTTGTGATCACTGCATTCATTACTGGAATCTCTTCTGCCTTGGAAGTGTCACAGTTTCCATATCGGCAATTGGTGTTACAGCACAAATTAAGTGATTTTAAACAAACACTTGAAAAATTCAACCATTGAAAAAGCTCTGAAGATGGAGGATTTCAGCATTATAAACTTGTTTGTTGGATCTTTACATTGAAACTCCAATTTATCAGTTTAATCAACCTGCCACATCCCATACAAACAGGGATGAGTTAGATATTCAACATGAGTATGTCTCATTAATTGTAACTTTAAATCCACATTCCTGCCTACTCTGAAAACCTTTCGCCATCTCTCTCTCAACAATAAACTGTTTATGTTTGCCTTTAAAATATTCCATAAATCTGCTTTAATAACGTGCTAGAGTTTCCACATTTTGAGAGAAAACAAATCATCTGGATGTGTTTTAAATGGGCAACCACTGACATTTAGACAGCAATCCTTCATTCCCGTCCCTTCTGTCAGAGGAAACATCTTGTTTCAATTAATTTGCCTCTTCCTCTCCTAACCACAAACTGACAAAAAGCCTAGACTATCCGAATTCCCTTTGTATGACAAGTCATTCTGTAAGTATTATTCTGGTAAGCATTCTCCGAATTGCCTCCAACGTATTTATTTCCTTCCATAAACAGGGTGACCGATAAGAATTAGAGCATTCAAGATACAAGCTCAACAGTGTTCTCTACTTTTGTGTTTAAATTCCCCCATGATAAAAGGAAAACATTTATTCACTGTCCTAATTACGTACTGCTAGCACTTTGTGATTCAGATAATGTTACACTCTGATCCCACTGCATGTCAGAGCTATGGAATCTCCGCTCTAACAAAACAAAATGCTTTTCTTCCAGTCAAAATGGACAACTTCACTTTTATCCACGTAAAGCTCTATTTGTCAGGCCTTTGACTACTCACTTAACCTATATTTCTCTATAGCGCCCCAATGTCCTCTGAAGTTATTTTTGAGCATTTCTTTGTCATGTCAGCTTTATATTAATTCCTTCGTGAGTCATGGACTGTGAGTTAATACTTGAAAGATTTGAGAAGATACAGATTTGTTTTTCCTAGCTGCTCAAGTTATATTATCCTAACCATTCTGAATTCCGGTTAATTCTCAGTTCCAAACAAATGGATACTATAAACTTCCACTGTATTATGTTAACCTTTTAGCAAAACAACAATGGTGGACTCAGATCCATGGCCTGTGCCTCTTGCTTTATGTGGGAGCTTAGGAACGTGGCTGACGCTCCAGACTCTTACACTTGCAAGAAGTGTGTCCAGCTGCAGCTCTTGTTTGACCGCATGGCAACTCTGGAGCTGCGGATGGACTCACTGTGGAGCATCTGTAATGCTGAGAATGCCGTGGATAGCACGTTTAGTGAGCTGGTCACAACACAGTTTAGAATTGCTGAGGGAGACAGTGAATGGGTGACCAAAAGAAAGAAAAAGAGTAAGAAGACAGTGCAGGTGTCCCTTGCCGTCATCTCCCTCCAAAATAGGTATACCGTTTTGCATGCTGTTGGGGGAGATTACTTACCAGGGGAGGGCAGCAGTTGCATGGTTCATGGCATCGTGGCAGGCACTGCTGTTCAGAAGGGCGGGAAAACGACTCGTAGGACCATTGTCACAGGGAATTCTCTTGTGAAGGGAGTAGATAGGCGGTTCTGTGGCCGGAATGGGACTTCAGGATGGTATGTTGCCTCACAGGTGCTCAGGTCAGGTATGCCACCGATCAGCTGCAGAGCATTCTAAAAGGGGAGGGTAAACAGCCAGTTGTCTTGGTGCTTATGGACACCAAAGATATAAGTAGAAAATGAGACGAGGTCCTCAAAGAAGAATTCAGGGAGCTAGGAGAGAATTTCAAGAGGAGGACCTCAAAGGTAGTGATCTCGGGATTACTACCAGTGCCACGTGCTAGCCAGCGTAGAAATAAAAAAAAGACAGGTTGAACACATGGCTTGAGAGATGGTGTAGAAGGGAGGGGCTCAATTTGTTGGACAACTTGGGACCGGTTCTGGGGCAGGTGGGACTATTACATAATGGACGGTCTACATCTGAACCAGACTGGAACCAATATCCTTAGTGGATTTTTTGCTACTGCATTTGGGAATATTTAAACTAATGTGGTAGGAGACTGGGAACCAAATAGAAAATAAATAGGCAGTGATGTGGACACCGGAGACTGTAAGAATTATGAAGATTGCATTCATAAAGGGAAGAGTAGACAGAGAGTAGATGAGCACAAAAAAAACTGGGAGCCTAAAATGCGTCTACTTTAATTCAAAGAGTATAGTGTGAAAGGCAGACGAACTTAGGGCTTGGATTGGTGCCTGGGAGTATCATGTCATTGCAATCACAGAGGCTTGGTTGAAGGAAGGGCATGAAGATTGGCAATTAAACATCCCTGGATATAGATGCTTCAGACAGGACAGGGAGGGAAGTAAAAGGGAGGGGTGGAGTTGCATTGCTGGTCAAGGACGATATCACAGCTGAACACATGGAGGCCTTGGTTAGTGAGGCATTATGGGTGGAGCCGAGAAATTAGAAGAGTGCAGTTACACTGTTGGGGCTGTATTGCAGGCCTCCCAACAGTGAGCATGTGGTAGAAGAACAAATAGGTAAACAGATTTTGGAAATATGTAGAGGCAACAGGGTAGTGGTGATGAGAGATTTTAATTTTCCCAACATTGACTGGGATATACTTAGCGTCAGAGGTCTGGATGGGGTGGAATTTGTAAGAAATGTCCAGGAGAGTTTTCTACTGCAGTATGTCAATAGTCCGACGAGGGAAGGGTCATATTGCACCTGGCACTGGGGAACAAGCCAGGGCAGGTGGTAGACGTTGCGGTGGGGGATTTCTTTGGGAACAGTGACCACAATTCTGTAAGTTTTAGAATACTCATGGATAAAGAATAGAGTGGTCCTAAGGGAAGAGTAATAAACTGAGCCAAGACCAATTATATCAAAATTTGGCAGAAGCTCAGAAATGTGGAATGGACACAGCTGTTTGAAGGGAAGTCCACATTTGAGACGTGGGATGCTTTGAAAGGTAGGTTAAGGGTAGTGCAGGATAGGCATATCCCGTTGAAGGCAAAGGATAGGAAGTGCAACATTCGTGAACCGTGGATGACAGGAGAAATTCTACGACTAGCCAAGAGCCAAGCATACATAAGGTCTAGGCAGCTGAGAACAGAACGGGCCCTGGAAGAATATCGGAAAAGTAGGACAAGTCTTAAACGAGGAATCAAGCGGGCTTAAACGGGTTATGAAATAACTTTAGAGTGCAGAATTAAGGAGAATAACTAAGCATTTTATTCTTATACAAGAAGCAAGAGGGTAACTAGAGAAAGGATTGGTCCATTAAAGGATAACGAAGGAAGGCTGTGTGTCGAATCTGAGAGAATGGGTGAGATTCTGAATGATTACTTTGCATCAGTGTTCACTGAGGAGAGGAACATGATGAATGTTGAGATTAGAGATAGAAGTTTGATTAGTCTTGATCATGCTGACATAAGTAGCGAAGATGTGTTGGGTAGGCTAATGGTTATTAAGGTGGACAAATCCCCAGGACCGAATGGGATCTATCCCAAGTTGCTGAGGGAGGCGAGAGGGGAAATAGCTGGGGTCCTGACAGATATCTTTGTGGAATCCTTAAATACAGGTGAGGTGCCGGAGGATTGGAGGGTAGCTTATGTTGTCCTCCTGTACAAGAAGGGTAGTAGGAATATTCTGGGTAACCAAAGACGAGTGTGCATGACGTCAGTGGTGGGAAAGTTGCTGGAGAAGGTACTGAGGGATATGATCTACTTATATTTAGAAAAGAATGGGTTTACAGTGATAGGCAAAATGGTTTTGTGCAGGGGAGATCGTGCCTTACCAACTTAATTGAGCTCTTTGAGGAAGTGAGCAATTTGCCAGATGAAAGAAGGGCTGTACATGTCATATACATGGACTTTAGAAAGGCATTTGATAAGATTCCCCATGGTAGACTAATGGAGAAATTGAAGTCATATGGTGTGCAGGTTATTCTAGCTAGGTGGATAAAGAACTGGTTGAGAAACAGGATACAGAGAGGAGTATTTGAAGGGAGTTTCTCGAAATGGTGAAAGATGACCAGTGGTGATCCACAGGGGTCAGTGTTGGGGCAACTGTTGTTTGTAATATAAATAAATGATCTGGAAGAGGACACTGTTGGTATGATCAGCAAGATTGCAGATGACACGAAGATTGTTGGAGTAGCAGAAAGCATAAGGGACTGTCAGAGAATGCAGGAGGATATCGAGGGACTGGAGATTTGGGCGGAAAGTGACAGATGGTTTTCAATCCAGACAAATGTGAGGTAATGCATGTAGGCAAGACTAATTCGAGAGCGAATTATACAATGAACAGAAGAGCCTTGAGAAAAGTTGTTGGGCAGAGAGATTTGGGAGTGCAGGTCCATTGTACCCTGAAGGTTGCTGCACAGGTGGATAGAGTAGTCAAGAAGGCATATGGTTTGCTTGCCTTCATTGGACGGCGTATTGAGTATACGAGCTGGCAAGTCATTTTAACATTGTACAAGACATTGGTTCAGCCACACTTAGAGTTCTGTATACAGTTCTGGTCGCCACATTATCAAAAGGATATGGACGCCTTTTGGAGGGTGCAAAGAAGATTTACGAGGATGGAAGGTGCTGACTATGAAAGAAGGTTGAG
The DNA here is from genome assembly GCF_037043375.1 of Chiloscyllium plagiosum. Lineage (NCBI taxonomy): Eukaryota > Metazoa > Chordata > Chondrichthyes > Orectolobiformes > Hemiscylliidae > Chiloscyllium > Chiloscyllium plagiosum. Next base: position 103,448,675 of record NW_028270180.1, read on the forward strand.
TAGATTAGGTTTATTTTCATTAATAAAAAGGAGATTAAGGGGGGACCTGATTGAGGTTTACAAAATCGTGAAGGGCATAGACAGGGTGGATAGAGACAAGCTTTTTCCTTGGGTGAAGGATTCAATAACGAGAGGTCACGCTTTCAAGGTGAGAGGTGGAAAGATTAAGGGGGATACACGAGGCAAGTACTTCACACAGAGGGTGGTGGCCATTTGGAAGGCGTTGCCAGCAGAGGTGGTAGAGGCAGGCACGGCAGATTCATTTAAGATGCTTGTGGACAGATGTAGTAGATGGAGAGCAGAGGGATACAGATGCTTCGGAATTGACCGACAGGCTTAGACAGTACATTTGGATCGGCTCAGACTTGGAGGCCAAAGGGCCTGTTCCTGGGCTGTAAATTTCCTTTGTTCTTTTTTGTTAACTTATACATTCCTTTTCATATTGTATTTATTAGAAGGTGAGAGGTTGGGAAGTGCTTTTGCCAAAAAGGACCGGAATGTCCTTGGTCAGACATCACGAACAGAATTCATGCGGGGCATCCATTAACCAGGACAGGAAATGAAATGTCAGCCTTCATTACAAAATCAATCATGTGTAGGAGTTGTGGAGTGTTTTTGAGGCAGTATTTCGGCTATTGTGGACTGACTTTCTGACCTTTCTAAATCAATGGTCTCCTTGTCACAGAGGCAGTGCAAAGCTGTTTTATCAGAATAATATCTGGGATGATGGTAACATGAAGAGAGTGTGAAGGAATGGACTTCCATATGAAAAGAGTGTGTTTGTGGCTGTCCATATGACAGTGACCGGTGTTGCCCTCGCTCTAACTACCATCCTTGATAGTGTAGGGTTTGGTATCCTCACCTTGCACGCGGGAGTTGAGGGTGCAATTCTCTGCGGCAGAAAACCATAGAGCTTTGGAGCAGAAAGATGTGAAGTTCCAGTCCTCGGAGATGTTGTTGGAATTTTCAGCGGAGCTAGGAAGAAGGTTTCCAGCCTTTTCCTCCCCTTTCTCGATTACATTCTCAGCGCTGCTGAAGCTCATGTGAAACGCTGCGGTCCTGTGAGTGTTAAGAATTGAATTAGTTTCAATCAATAGTTTCCGCTTCCGATTGTTGGGGTTTGAGAACACAAGACCCAAGACCCATCAAGTACAGGACAAAGTATTTGACGAGATTCCACCAAGGGACTGCACGAAACAATATGTAGGAGAAAGAGGCTGACAACATGCGCGCTGCATTCATAAAGTTCATCTAGCCCGTAAATGCCACGGACAGCTGTTCCTCATATCGATATGCAGGACACTGAGTATCTCTGATCCCGGGAGTTGGAACTGGGATTATATGACCGTCTGCAGCACTGGTTACTTCCTTGTGTGAAGTACCTCCTGATGGAACACATGTAAAAGTCTATTGCTCATTGAGAAATACATACAAAATAGTAGCCCAGAACAGTATTTCTGTTGTGTTTTCTGGTGCTGCTCTTGACATGCCCTACAACACTGTACTTATTCTGTGCTTCCTGAAGATTAAGTGAGCGCTTCTATGATCGTATTGTGGGCAGTAATCTGCGTTTTAACTTCAATAACGCGCGTGTGAAGCCCAGGTCCACCAATGTCTTTTTTGTCTTTCTCTTATCATGTGCAATTACAACACAGTAAAGAATCAATTAATATTGGAAGATGACATTCAGAGGCGTGCGAAATGCCGAGATTTTAGTGATATTTATGCAATGATTAGAGATTGCCTTGATTCAGGAAATAAGGATGTAAAATGTGTTTTGTGTCGAGATAAGGAACAGTGAGAAAAGAAGTCAGTAGCAGGTGTAGTTGACAAGCAGTAACCAGAGTGAGAAATAAGACGTAAAAGAAAAAGTACTGTGTGTGAGTGCTAAAAGATGGCAGTAATCATGGGTGATCTTAATTTCCCCTCTCCCACTCCCGGTTCTATTGTAAAGAATGTTTGGAGAACAATAATCAATAAAATACGTATGGCCCATAGACCAACACAAGCCATATATAGGTCATCGATTACATTACAGGCGACTTAGTTTCCGTCTTTTCTTGGAAACCATCTGAACCACACTTTTATTGGGTTTCTTTCCATATTAATATTAGTCTGTCTTTTGATTATTCCTAACAAAGTGCATGACCTCACACACACAACATGAAACTGCAAGATTTCTCCACTCACTCATACTATCATTATCTTTTTGCAGTTTTGCACGTCCTCATCAAAATAAGCCCGCTCACTGATTACGTATCGGCAGCAGAACTGGACACATTTCACTCTGCCACTTCCTTCAAATCATTAAGACAGATAAATCATTGAAGCCCGATGACTGACCATTCTGGATTTCACTAATTATATGTTTTCAACTTGAAAACTGTTCAATAATCCCGATTCGGTGACTTCTTGTGAGTAGACAGTGGGCAGTTAATGCTGATGTATTACCCAACACCGTGAACTCTCTCAGTGTGCAATGATCTATTATATGGCTCCTAATTGAGTGTTTGACAGAAATTCGAAAGGACTGTACCGAACAGCTCCCTTGATCAGCTCCGCTAGTCATGTTAGCAAAGAAATCTGACAAATTGGCAAGTGTGACTTTCCTTTCAATAAATAATGTTGACTCAGTTTGAGTGCAAACATCTCTTCCTAACGTTGTGTTTTTACTCATTTTAAATGGTGTCTAGCATTTTCCAAATGACATCAAAGACATGAGAGCAGATAGCAGCAATTTAGCCCATCAAGTCAGCGACAGCTTGCAAAGATATCTCGGCTTATTTGTATAATCCTCAACTCTACTTTTCAGCCTTATCTCCGTGGCCCTTGATTGTGGACTGACTAAATAACTGTCTATCTCAGCCTTGAATGTACCCATTCTTGACAGACATCTGTTGGATGCATTTCCACAGACTTGCTATCCTGCGAAAGAGAGAATATTTTCCTCACGTCAGTCTTACATGTTTGACCCCATCCGCTGTGATAAGGCCCACTGGTCCCACATCTTCCCAGGTGTAAATCAGAGCAGAATAAACACCCGAAGGTCGGTCTTAACTCTGCAGACCCAGCTGTGAGTATTTGAAACACTTTCAGATCTTGACATCAGATGACACAAACAGACATGAATTGCACATTAGATTTGCCAAAAGCGAATCTTCTTCAAGATCACATAGAATCATAGAGTCATAGAGATGCACAGCATGGAAACAGACACTTCGATCCAACCTGTCCATGCTGACCAGATATCCCAACCCAATCTAGTCACACCTGCCCGCACCCGGCCCATTTCCCTCCAAACCCTTTCCATTCATTTACCCATCAAAATGCCTCTTAAATGTTGCAATTGTACCGGCCTCCACCACATCCTCTTGCAGCTTTTTCCATACACGTACCACCCTCTGCGTGAAAGCACTGCTCCATCGGTCTCTTTTATATCTTTCACCTCTAACCCTAAACCTATGCCCTCGAGTTCTGGACTCCCCGACCCCAGGAAAAAGACTTTGTCTGTTAATCCTATCCATGCCCCTCATAATTTTGTAAACCTCGAGAAGGTCACCCCTCAGCCTCCGACGCAGCAGGGAAAATAGCCCCAGCCTGATCAGTCTCTCCCTGCAGCTCAGATCCTCCAATCCTGGTAACATCCTTGTAAATCTATTCTGAACCCTTTCAATATTCACAACATCTTTTCGATAGGAAGGTGAACAAAATTGCATGCAATATTCCAACATTGGCTTAAACAATGTCCTTTACAGCCGCAACATGTCCTCCCAACTCCTGTACTCAGTACTCTGACCAAGAAAGGAAAGCAGACCACTATTCTACCTACCTGCGACTCCACTTTCAAGGAGCTGCGAACCTGCATTCGAAGGTCTCCTTGTTCAGCAACACTCCCAAGGATCTTACCATTAATGGCATAAATCCTGCTAAGATTTGCTTTCCCAAAATGCAGCACCTCGCTTTTATCTCAATTAAATTCCTGCTGCCACTTCTCAGCCAATTGACCCATCTGGTCCAGATCCTGTTGTAATCTGAGGTCAGCCTCTGTAACTCAGCTGGCGATGAAAGCACTGGACCAATACAACAACGTTTTTATTTTCTCGATCCATTGCTATGTTTATTAATCTCTCTGCACATGAAAATGGATCCTTCCCATCCACTTTAATGGATTAAATTCCCTCCAGTGTGGCCCCCTTCGGCCCTACCAGTCCACACTGACCCTCTGAAGATTAACACACCCAGACTCATTTCCCTGTGAGTAATGTACCAATCACTATGGGTAATTTACCACGGCAAATTCACGTGATGAACACATGTTTGTACTGTGGAAGGAAACCCACGCAGACAGGGGGAGAATGTGCAAACAGCACACAGACAATGGCCCGATGTTGGAAGCAAACTTGGGACCATGGTGATGCGAGGCAGCAGTGCTAACTGCTGAGCCACAATTAGCTCTCATTAACGCGTGTAATTCAACTGGATCTCCCAGCATCCTACTCCGTTCTGAACGAAGAGAGGGGGACAGCGAACGCTGGGGTCAGGCTGCTGACAGGGCAAGCCAAATACTGGTGTTTCAGTTTGGAAACATTCCTTTCATAAGATGTATTAAGCACGGGAGTTAAATGTGTAGTCGTGTCCGAGTGGGAAAGGTGATGGGTTAGAAATCCATTGGGAGTCCCCACGCAGTTTCGAATTCTGCCGACTACGTTTTCAATGATTTCCGAAAGGACGATTTCGCGCTCAAATTTGAAAAAGAACAATCTCAACAAACCATGCCTGTTGTTCGATTTGATTTTGTAACCTCGAGTTCTTAATCAGAACTGTGCCACGATCAAAACCTTGACCGTTTCTCTTTCCACGGATACTGCTGGACGCATCGAGTTTCTGCAGTATTCTCTGAATGTACTGTGCAAAAGTGCAACTTTACATTCGATTCCGTTAATTACAGTCCTCTATGTACTGACCCTAGACGGTGGCAAGTTTTCTTCCTGTTCGTCAAAGCGCCCATCCCTATCGCTCCCTCCTACATCATTATAAACAGCCGCAGGAAATCTCTGGTTCACCTTCTTCGCTCCAAAGTGACACTTACCAGCCTCTGGACTCTCTCCTCATAAAGGGAATTCTCATCCCCGGACATGGTGCAAGACAGAGGATAGTGAAGAGATTTTGGGGACATATTGACATTTGAGAGCGGAACAATGTTAAGGAGGCAAAACATGGAAACCAGTTTCCAGCTTTGTGGATCTTCAGAAACTTTTTGGGAAGTGGAATCGGAGGGCAATGAGCAAGAGTGAACTGTCGGACTGAGCAGAAACTGTCAGGCAGCTTCCCCCTCTTTAAGGGGACGGGACATTAACTCTGATGTTCTCGGGACACGAACTGATCTGAGACATTGAAAGATTTCTCGTTTTTGTATATGAGGACTCCAGGACATTGAAAAAGCTCGGGCCAGACAAACACTGAGAGGCTGGAACCCAGACTGTCCCGGTTGTGGGAGAGAGGCTTCCCAGTGACATGGGTTCGCCTGCAGTGAGTGAGATCAGACTGTTCCTAGGTATCCATATTGAGCGTCCCAGTCTTTATTTTGAAAAAAAAAATACATCTGATAGAGGACAGTTGTCATTCTGGGAAGGGCAGACTGAAGTTGAGATTCAGTAACCGCCTACTTTGGAGGATCGTGTGATGTGCTGGGTTGCACATGTCAGCGCCTTAGTCTGCTGAATGAAAGATAGATGATTCAAGAGGCCCCAGGGCGACAGCGATTGCTGCCCTTAATGCATCTGTTTGCTTTGCTGCACTGTTTCGGTTTCTAATTAGGTCAACAGGTATTCTCCAAATGGAAACACTATCGTGTGACTAACCACAATGACATTTCCGCATTGCTGTCAAGATTAATGTCAAGAACTGTGACTTGTGGGAATCTGAAACCAAAAAGAAACTGCTGCAGAAACAAGCCAATTTGGGAGGACCTGTGGGAGAAAACACAGCGCTGATGACGTTCTGAAACATTGCCTCTTATTGTTTCTCCAGAAATGCTGCCAGACCTGCTGAGGTTCTCTTGCAAGTTCTGTTTTTATTTTAACTGAATGCTCATTTCATCCATCAGGATGATGCAGCCAGCCTCACCACGCACCGAAATTTTACACGTTTGGAAGCTGCGAAATGATTGGATTCAAACAAACCCAATAATGATTTACTCTTCCTCAGCTCCACAAGGAAGGAGACCTGGGAAGTGAACTGCACAGTGTCGTCCTGTCGTCCTGGATGAGTGGTTAAGGCAATGGAATTGAAATTCATATGACTTTAACCATGCAACCTCGAATCCTACTGATGGCGATGGAGAACTGCCAATAATTGCGAAGGGAAATTGCTCCCTAACTTCGACTGGAAGAGTCAGCTTAAAAACAAAAACGGGCAAATCTGCAACCCACTGCCTGTCAGGGTGCAGCAAGCAGAAATTTCTAGCGAGATTTGAGACGCATTGAGGTGTATACTTCTACCACCAACTGCGTTTGAAGCTGTTCGCCAACTGTTGAAAAATGAGACGAGAACAGTCAGGGACTTGTGTTCGACTGGTGCAAACTTGTTCAGCTGAAGTGCATTTTCTGTGCTGCAGAAATCTTTGACATGCGGTTAAGTGGTTGGAGAACCTGGCAGATGTGAAACTCATCCTGACATCTCTCCTGCTCTCGGGGGATTTGTCTGTCTGTCCACCTGTGTGGATGAAAATGAGGATGATTTCCTCAGGGGGATTATCATACAGTGTGACCACGTCAAAGTTCAGTCCTATGATTGTGTCATTTAAGAGCACGGGGAGTATCTCATTAAAATTTACCCTGGAAACATCAGAACATGCAAGGTTAAGTGCCTCTTGCTGGAAGCTGGGACTAGAGTAGATGAATATCCGGTCTCCCGCACTGCAGATAGGCGGAAAGGCCTTTTCCACGCTGAAAGGAATGGAAGAAAGAATGATATTGATGTGCAGCTAAAATGATCACAAATGAAAAGATAAAAGGGGATTCGTTATGGAAACATACAGCACCATATTTCAATTTCCCTGGAAGTCTAGTGGTAAGGATTCAGTACTCTTACTGCTGTGGCAATGGGAGATTTCCTCTGACCGGTTATCTTGTTGACAGCCTTCCCAAAGCAGGGAATGTTGTATGGTGCTGGCAATTGATGGAGATTTGTCACAAACACGATTCAGACTAGCGTAAAAAAAATAAGTGTGAATCCTGGAAATCTGAATCAACAACAGGAATTGACAGACAAATTCAGCCGGCCTGACAGCATCCGTGGAGACAAAGAGATTTAATGTTTCATATCGACAGAATCAGGTTACTTGTGCATTTTATTGTTTTAATTCCTGGGTAATTGCCAGTTTCACTTCACGAATCAGCATACATATCAGAATCTCTCATTAGCTGACATACGTCATCTGTAAAATGAAAAATGTCATATCGGCTGTAATGCTGTTGCGGTTCTCCTGAGTTCGTGAAAGTCTGGCCTTACTCATTACCTTTATCTTCTCCTTTCTGTCCATTAGCAACAACGTTGAATGGAGAGCTTCTGTTTTCAATGTCTACCTTCGTATGCTTATCTATGTGTCTCCCTTTGTCTCTCTGTACCACCTCACTCTCTTCTACATTCTCCCACTCTCTGTCTGTCAATATCCCTCAATTTCTATTCCTTCTCTTGGAAAAGTCTGAAATTCGGTGACAGTTTGAGAGTATACCTGTTTCGTGTCTTTCTCCGCCTCCCCCCCAACCTGCCCCACCCCCAACCCGCCCCGGCCAGAGTGTGTAGAACTGGGCTCACAGTCTCCAGGTAATATCTCTGTCACTTAGGTCTGAGGTCAGGTGACATTTCTTCACTCAAAATACGATCATTTACAATTGTAATTAGAATTCGTAACCGACCAGAAGAAAAGCAGTTTCCCTCCAATTTAGGATTTCAATGACGTCATTGCAGTTTGCCTAAAATTAATGAATGGTGACAGCAGACAATGAGAGCTATCATCTCGCAATGGATGCGTTATTACCACAACATTTCCTGGCAAGTCTGCAGTGTCTCCTGCCTCACTTCATTATTTAAAAAAAGACTTGCTGTGACAGCGAGAGACTAAAAGTAGAAGCGATGGAGAAATCATTGTTGAACAGTGTACAGAATCTCGGCGTTGGATCAGCAGGATAGAACATTGACTAATGGGTCCACAGCAGGCGGCAGGGCTTGGTATCACCAAATAACAACGGGCTGAGCTCAAACACAAGAAGCATGCTGAGCCGTCACTGTCGCGATATTGGATCAACAACACGGCTTTTACAATAACTTTATGTAATGAACTTTCAATGTATGGAACATTTCAGAGCATTTGACACCATTCCCGCCTGGTTATTACCAGATGCTTTAACTGACAAAGCCACATACGGTGTTCTTCAAATCCGTTTGTGCATCTAATTAACTATTTGATCACAGTAACTCGGACTTCCTTGCAGTAATAAAGCTGTTCGATGAGAAAATATATCAACCTGCGCTTGTGCAGGAAAGAACAGTTCCCAGCTGGTCTTCCTTCACTGAAAATGCACCGAAAGGGGCAATCTCTTCTTGTTTGCTTTCAAACTATTGCCTTCCCCTCTGTAATCTGACAGGATAAAGAGGCTGCGTTCATCCTCTCGGGGCCGATAAAACACGTGAATATGCACAGAGGGAATCTCATACCAAAAGATCAGGGTAATTGTGGTGAATTTACCAGGAGTGGTGTGTGAGTCGGTGTTAACAGTGGGAAGTAAGGGCTAACCCATTAGCACTGACATTGAGCCTTGCACCAACAGCACCTCACTCACTTCTTGCCTCACGTCTCCCAGTCATCATTGACTTTTACTTTATTCGACTCCCCCTTCGAAACTTCTCACTTGTTCCCGAACACTTTCGGATTTCCAATTCGAAATTGCAGCCGTTTGAAACGAATTTCTGGAGTATGCGCGTCACTCTTTGGGATCAGCTTCACTGCCCATCCATAATTACTCCAGAGCTTGCGATAGTAAGTTACTTTACAGAATCGTGGAAGTACTCAGCACAGAGATGTATCCCTGATATCGCTAGGGAATTCCAAGAATTAAAACAAACGACATTGAAGGAACAGTGAGATGTTTCAGCTGAGAAAGGCGAGATTCTTCGAGGCGATTTGCGGTGACAGGTGTCTCGTGTATCTGCCGCAATGATCCTTCTAGTTGGAGGCAATCAATCACTGGATTGATTCTGGCAGGTCCGCGTCTGTGCTCTGTGTGGAAGCAGGAAATAGTTTACATTCAGAGAAACCAAAAGAAGAGAAATAAATCTTTATTTCCTGAATGCGAATTGGATCCAGGTCTATGCGATTCAAACTCAGACTCTGAAGCAGGGACTCCACTGATGCTGACAATAACCCTTGACCTAACCTGTCCAAACTTTTGTACCTATTTTCTATCTCCCCACATTTGGAGCACCAGTCCTTGCCATGACTGGTGAAGGAGCTAACTACTCCCTCGCCGAAAAACAATTGGGGCCAGAGACCCATATATCTGTCCCGCAGCGAGTAATGCTTTGCTCCGAACAGGCCGGGTTTGCTGTGTGGGACTGAAACTGTGTTCGATCACACACACACACGGTGTAACAGCTGCCAGCAGATGTGGAGAAGGTTGGGGCGGATTCAGACCCATTCTGGGAAATAGACTGGATCCAGAATTCAAGAGAGCTTAGTGTCACAGAAAGAAGGCTGGAGAATTAGGTTGGGAAAGATATCAGCCATGATCGAATGGTTGGGCAGACTAGATGGGCTGAAAACTCTAACTGTCCACCGATGCCTTCTGGTCTCTGGCCATCCGGAATCTAAGGAAATAGAAACAGAGTTTTTGTTTTCAGTTCGAAGTCTTCCGGTCATAACTGGGTGAGGTGAGAGATGGAGCACGTCTGATGTAAGATTGGAGACTGGGAAAATGTTTGGAGACGAAGTAATAAAAGAGGATCTGAGTATAAAGTTGGAAGTCAGGAGATATTCAATAAAAAGGAAGGGTGTGTAAGGCAGAGGGAGATGGACATGGAGAAAGAAGTGTCACTGGTCTTGAAGTCTTAACTCTATTTTCTTTTCCAAGATTCTACCAGACCTGCTGAGATTTTCCCGCAATTTCTTTTGTTGGTACTGAAACAGAAGATCGGAGTGAGTTCCTGGATCAACCAGCTCTCTGTTCTGTGGTCGTTTGAATTCCTCGTTCGACCAGATCACATCTCAGCCACTCGAAAACCTCACTAACCTGCCCCACCCCACCCCTGTTACTGACAGCTCCCCCACCTATTGTGTATCGCAGGATTTCACTCTGCCACTTCCTCCAAGTCATTCGGTCAGATAAAACATTAAATCCAATGACTGACCAGTCTGGATTTCACTAAATATATCTTTCCCACTTGAAAAATGCTCATTAATGTCGATTCGGTGATTTCTGTTAAATAGACAATGGACAGACAATGCTGCTTTATGATCCAATACCGAGAACTCCTTTATTGTGCAATGTACTTTTACATAGCCCCTTATTGATTGCTTGCTAAAATTCAAATGAACTTGACTGAGCATCGTCCTTCACCAAGTCTGCAGGTCATGCTACCAAAGAAATCTGTCAGATTGTCATCGTGTGTTTTTCCTTTCAAAAATGATGTTGACTCAGTTTGACTGTAATCATCTCTTCTAAACATTCTGCTTTTCTTAATTTGCAATGGTGGTTCACATTTTCGAAATGACAACAAAGACATTAGAGCAGATGGAAGCAATTTAACCCATCAAGTCAGCGACAAGTTTCAATGAGATCACGGTTGATTTGGTTAATTTTAAAATTCCCTTTCGGCCTCATCTCTGTGGCCCTAGATTCCCGAAGTGGCCAAATGTCTATCTTTCTCAGCCTTGCATGTATACAGCCTTGACAACCCTCTGTTGCAAACAACATCACAGATTTGCTACCCTCTGAAAGAGAAAATATCCCCCCCACCTAAGTCTTCCGATGTGAGGAGTCCTTCTGGTGCCACATTATCCCAGGTGTATATCATAGCAGAAAAAAACCCTCAAGATCGGTCTGCCCTGTCCAGTGCCAGCTCTGAGTATTTGCAGGATTGTCTTTTTTGACTTTTGAATGAACAAATAGACCTGAATTATCTTCAAAAACGCTTCATTGTCTGTAATTTCGCTGGCCATTTAGCGCGCTAGAAAGTCGAGTGCTTGATCACAAATATATCACTCTCAAAATATTATCTCTGTTTCTCTTTCCACAAGTACCGCACGATCCGTCGGTTTTCTGCAGTATTCTGTGAATTTACTGTGCACAAGTGCTGCATTTCATTAAGTTCCTTCAATCACAGTCCTCTGGACACTGACCCTGTTCAGTGACAAT